>NW_007377708.1:174046-191628 GCF_000475195.1 Diaphorina citri
CCCTCTACCAAACCCCCCAAAAAAAAAAAAAAAAAAAAAAAAAAAAAAATGTAGGTACCCGATTTTACGATCTACCCGATGCAGCTACAACGATAAGCTATCAGAGGTTTTAATGGCGGGTTCAATTCTCGCCCGGGGCAAAATTTTATGGCTCATTAAGTGCAGAAGCTCAAAGGAGATTTTGCCGCCTAGTTTGAATAACGTTTTTCGCATTTGCAAACGGTATAGTCTTGTTGATATTATGTATCAAATAATAGTCATGTAATTTAAACAAAATTGTATTGAAATATTGTAAATTAATAATAATAGAACTATTTATTTTTACCATGAAAAGTTTTGTAAGTTATTGTTTTTATTTATTTCTCCTAAAAAAAAAAAACTTGTGTTGTGCTGAAATTTGAAGAACATCAGGGTCCAACAGAATAACCTGAATCAAAGGTTCAAACTGTATAAACGGGGCCCTAAGAAACTAATACAGTGATATTAATTTGGTGAATGGGACCCTGGAAATATGTAAATGATCAATAATGTAGAGAAACGCGGCCACAAAAAGGTTGGTGGAATTCAAGGAATAGGAAAAAAATAGACTTCCTTTCTTTCCTAATTCCCTATTAGAAATGAGCTGGGACACCGAAATCTTAACCGCAACATTTTGTCTAGTAGGCAATTAGGAGAGAAAGGAAGGAATAGGAAAAAATAGACTTCCTTTCTTTCCTAATTCCCTATTAGAAATGAGCTGGGACACCGAAATCTTAACCAGAACATTTTTTCTAGTAGGCAATTAGGAGAGAAAGGAAGGAATAGGAAAAAATAGACTTCCTTTCTTTCCTAATTCCCTATTAGAAATGAGCTGGGACACCGAAATCTTAACCAGAACATTTTTTCTAATAGGCAATTAGGAGAGAAAGGAGGTTTCATTTCCCTGTTACAGTGGGCTCCGTTCACCGAATTCCCCCTATGGCTTTCCCTATTTTGGGACCCGTTTTGCAAATCCATTTAAATTATTTTAAATGAAAAAGAAATCAGTTTTTTTTTTGCAGATTTCTTTTTTTCTTTTAGATAGCCACACCTGAAATACGAGATAAACAAGGTGTTACCTCGGTTTTGGAAGGAACTTTTTGAAACTTAAGAATTTTGAGGTCACTTTAAAACTCTTTCCCGTACTTGACATTTGATAGAGAGTAGTTCACAAAAGATCTTATCGGGTCGGAGTGAAATTTTTGAAGAGGTTTGATAGAGGGAACTGTAACTGGTAAGGTCTTATAGTCTCGAAATCTAAGAGAGAAGGGACACAGGATTGGAGAAAGCCAGCCGTTCCGAGAACGAACATTATCCGTTGAGGATAAAATCCGCTGAGGCGGGAATCGAAGACGTTTACATGGTAGACGAGCTACCAACCAAGCTAACTAGGCTGGCAAACTAGAATCTTTAATAAACATGAATGCCTTTGGCCGAATGGAAGGTAAAACTCTCATCACTAAAGACCTCAGCCTTATACTGTGAAATTAAACCTCTATCAAAACCAAACAAATGTTACGTGTTTTCAGGTTTGGATCCAGCACTCCCCGGCTATTCGAAAGGACAAACAGAGAACCGTTTGGCTCCCACTGATCAGGATAGGAGAAAGCCAGCTGTTCTGAAAACGAACCTTGTGCGTTTAGGAAACAATCCGCCCCGGGCGGGAATCAAATCCGCGACCTAGCGTATTTTTTAATACTTACATACATATGTACAATGTACATACGTTGCAATACCTCATTAAAGCCATTAAGTACGCAAATTCATTACCATTTCATATAGGTACCTATAACTATACAAGTCTGTGATGGAGGTACATCATCAATTTAATACATAAAAATAAATGAACGGTAAACACATACTAATGTACCTTCAATAGGTAGCTCCATACATTGTTTTTCTACATAGAAAGACCAGTATGCATAGAGTTTGTTGTTAGAGGGCGTAATGAGCAAATAATGAGATTTAAATGTGTGTGTGTACCGAAACACAGGTGTCACGTGAGGTAATAGAGATTGTTATTAACCCATGAATGTGTACTGGGAGCTTGGAATGAGAATCCAACGAAATATGTGCTCAACAAACCGTTGGGGAAATACTGAGAATCTTTTTTAAAGAGGTTTGATAGAGGGAACTGTAACTGGTAAGGTCTTATAGTCCCGAAATCTAAGAGAGAAGGGACACAGGATAGGAGAAAGCCAGCCGTTCCGAGAACGAACATTATCCGTTGAGGCGGGAATCGAAGACGTTTACAAGGTAGACGAGCTACCAACCAAGCTAACTAGGCTGGCAAAATAGAATCTTTAATAAACATGAATGCCTTTGGCTGAATGGAAGGTAAAAATCCCATCACTAAAGACCTCAGCCGTTATACTGTGCAATTAAACCTACAAAACAAATGTTACGTGTTTTCAGGTTTGGATCCAGCACTCCCCGGCTATTCGAAAGGACAAACAGAGAACCGTTTGGCTCCCACTGATGCCTCGTTTGTCGAAGTGATTCACACTAATGTAGGGGAGTATGGGGAAGATTGGGCTAGTGGTACGGTGGATTATTATGTCAACAGTGGCGGACCCACCCAGCCTCACACTCATCCAGAAGGTAATTAACCGAAAACCTTTTCTTGGATATAGCTCTTTTTTTCACTTTCTTTCATTCTATTGGCTTTCTTTCTCACATATGTACTTTATCAATAGTCTGTGAGCCTGTTCCCATTTGTCGTGAGACTCATTAGCTTTTTTTTCCGAATGAGTGTTTTTTTTTTTTTTTAAGACTTCGTGAGCTCTTCCACCCAACAAAGAATCGACAATCCATAGAAATGGTCGATGAACATTATGGTAAAAAATAATCTATCTTGTCTGTTACCTTTATCGTTTCAGATAAGGCATCTAATCATGCTTACTCTTACATAGTATACTCTCAAGCTATCGAGTCATACATAACATCAATAGAGGGGATCAAATGTGCAAGTGATGAGATGGCATTGCAGGGTAGGTAAACGGTAAATGAACGGTAAACACATACTAATGTACCTTCAATAGGTAGCTCCATACATTGTTTTTCTACATAGAAAGACCAGTATGCATAGAGTTTGTTGTTAGAGGGCGTAATGAGCAAATAATGAGATTTAAATGTGTGTGTGTGTACCAAAACAGTACCAAAGCCAGAATAGGAGATAGAAACGCGTAAGTTTCCAAACAGATTTATTTAAAGTTTTTTTCCCAAGTCACTTTTGAAGTGGCCAGCGGAGATAGCACGTTTAATTGCACTCCAAGCAACAAGGGTGTGGAGAAGAAAAAATTACAATGTTTTAATGAAGTTGTTTCTCTTAAGAGAACGGTTAAGGTCTAACACGATTAAACTTCCTTATACTTTCTTTTGATTTTGCTGCTTTTGTGTAGTGCAACCTATCTCAATTTGGGTTTCTTTTTGCAGGACGCCCGGAGTCTACTTGGTTAATACGAATGTTCCCTGGTCCACTTGAATCAAATCTCAACAAGTCTGAAACTGCTCTATAACTCTGTGATTCTAAAATATTATATTGTTATTTATATATCCCGGGTTGCGTAGAAAGTAGAAAATAAATGTCCTGTATAGGTAATTAAATAATCATTCCTCATGGTTTTCTGTTATTTAATCAGAGTCACAATTTACTTTCTTTAAATTCTTTTACTTTTTCAATGAACCCATGCTAGGATAATTTTTCATTTCATAGTGGTTCCTAAATCATTTAGGAATCCCATTTGAGGTCTCTACAAGAATTCAACAATAGTGCCCTAACTAAAAAGGTCTTATTAATGAAATCCGTATTTCAAAAGAGGATTCTTTGATGAAAAAGGCTCAAATATGAAAAAAAAAAAAAAAAAAATAATAATAATAATAAATAAATAATAATGATAATAATCTCACATGTCCTTACCTCAATATCTAAATCTGACACGAGCTCGTTCATTTTGGCACCGATCTGATCCATAATATGTGACGTAGGGGCAGCAGGACCCGGCCGACCATTCTGTTGTACATCTGATAGGAACGCGAATAGACCGTCCAAATCCACGGACTGGGTTTCCGAATTACGAGGCTGTTCTACCGCGAGCCTCGAGTTCAGTTGACTAGCTAGGGCGGCCATTTCTGCCTCCGCCTCTCTGAAAAATGGATAGTCGGAGAGAGAAATTGTCAGTAGGTAAATTAATTAATTAATTAACAGACCTAGTTGAGTTGATTAAGGGTCAGAATTACAATCTGAGTTTGACTTTAGCTTTTGGATTGAGCAATATTATTTGGTTTAAAGAGTTTGAGATCAATAAATCAAATTAGTTAATCCAAGAGGGTGACTATCTTAACAATCGCGTACTACTGGCTTTTTCCGGCCATAATCTCAGGCTAGGTGAGGTTATGTAAGGTGGGTAGCTTATCGCCAAATAGAGGATAAAACTCCTGTCACTAAAATCTTTAGCATCAGTCATACAGTGCCCTTGGAAAAATAATAAATTGTATGTATGTTGCAAATGTCCGGATCCTGGACCATTAGGCCATTTTTCCGCCCATGTACTAGGAAGGTATATGGGATAATTGTGATAAATGCGGGACATTTATTATTATTTTCACACGGAATTTTGGGTTAATTGCAATTACGTGAACGTGATGGTTAAAAATTCCAGGATGCGAGAGGAAAGATGGCCTAATGGTCAAAGATCCCGACATTTGCAACATAAATACATACATACAAATTCCAACAGTCGTTGAAAAACACGCAGTACTTAAAATAACTGAAGTGATAAACTGGAAATATCTGCACGTTGGTGATAAACGAAGAGGGTCAAGAGATAAAAAATAATAATAATAATAAAAAAAATGCTTATAACCATATTACCTGTTGGACTCTTTGGTTAAAAACGTGATAGAAGTCAACACGAGAACACCAGAAAGTAACCCACGTGTAGTGGGTTCAATTGGTCCAAAGTATACTTACCATAAGACCAGTAGCCTCTGTAGGTGACAGAGAACATGGTGGTACCGTACAGAGGATATTGCATAACACAGGATAGGTAGAGGACTTTAGCCATCATTTCAGATCTGCCAGCGCCATACTGCCTATGAGCTTCAGCTATGATTGGAACCTGGAAATGAAATCATTGCACATCATGTTAAGATAAGATTTGATCTATTTGTAATAATATTTGCAAAGTTCTAAATATGCACGCTGCCCGTTTTTCGGTTTGGATTTCGACAAAATCCTCTTCGTTTCGCACATCTAGAACATATTAGTAGCGGGTTCAATTGGTCCAGAGTATACTTACCATAAGACCAGTAGCCTCTGTAGGTGACAGAGAACATGGTGGTACCGTACAGAGGATATTGCATAACACAGGATAGGTAGAGGACTTTAGCCATCATTTCAGATCTGCCTGCGCCATACTGCCTATGAGCTTCAGCTATGATTGGAACCTGGAAATGAAATCATTGCAAATCATGTTAAAATAAGATTTGATCCATTTGTAATAAAATTTGCAAGGTTCTAAATATGCACGCTGCCCGTTTTTCGGTTTGGATTTTGACAAAATCCTCTTCGTTTCGCACATCTAGAACATATTAGGAATATCCCTACCAAATTTCTAGTTAGCAGCGTCTGCCTTGTAAGCGATAGGCCGTGGATTCGGTTCCCGCCCGGGGCGGATTTTATCCTGAACGGATAATGTTCGTTCTCGGAACGGCTGGCTTTCTCCTATCCTCTCTTCCTTCTCTCTTCAATTTCGGCACGATAAGGCCTACAGCCTCTTGGGGGAGGGGGGGGGCAGCTTTCTAGGTACTGGAAGTCTCGAGAGAGAGCGATCATTGTGTGACTGGATCTCGCTTTTATGACCGCCATTCAATTTCAGATCGTCTGACAGAGATCTAGGTCTGTCAGACAGTTGGAATGTGTGTGGCAGAAAAAGCTTGAGACCCAGATCTGTCAGACGGTCTGGGCGTGTGTGGCTGGCATAATTAATAAAATAGTGTAAATTAGTTGTTTTTTTCCCCCTTCGTAAAAATTACGACTTACCCAAACATCTTCACCTCGACTCCTGCTCACTCTATAGGGAAGGAACGTATCTATGTCTGTGTAATAGTCCAGTCTCACATCTCTGGGATCGCCTAGTGCTACCTGAGCCTGTAGTCCTGCTAGCTGTAACGCTACCTTCTCACTCACTGGGAAGTCGTCACACTGGAACAAACATAGATAAGTAATAAATTATTATGATTATGAATATTAATATTAAAATTGTTATTGCTTTCATACTCGTTGCCTTGGACCCTATTTGACGCCGACCCTATTTAAGTAGGAAAAGGCTAGAAAGAAGAAGACTCGTTTACTTGGAGCCATCGGCGATAGCACGTTAATAATTTACCATCACACTGGAACAAACATAGATAAATAATAAATTATTATGATTATGAATATTAATATTAAAACTGTTATTGCTTTCATACTCGTTGCCTTGGACCCCATTTAACGCCGACCCTATTTAAGTAGGAAAAGGCTAGAAAGAAGAAGACTCGTTTACTTGGAGCCATCGGCGATAGCACGTTAATAATTTACCAATTCCACTTGGAACACTTAAGATAAGCAGTGTTTTGCGTGGTTGGTATCAGGATGGGAAACCATCAAAAATAATATCGGATGCTGCTGGATTCCGGCAACTCTCAAGCTGGGTGAGGTTAATGTGAGTAGGCAGGTAGCTTGTTGTCGAATGGAGAATGAAACCCCCGTTATTTAATAAATAAATACCGTATCTTTGTGTTGTTATGTCACAACTTTGGTGCTCACTGCAGCATTGTAGGATTTTCCAAATATCCTAACAATCCAATAGCCAATGTTTACCTACCATGCTGGCACTGGTCGCTATGCGCATTTAAATTACATAGCTGCTCATTTTCCTCACGAGGCTGAATCGAACCCGGGTCTTCCGCGTGCAAGGCAAGCGCAGTGACCACTACGCCATGGGAGCTGACAACCCCCGTTATTAAAAACTTTAGCAATTACACTCGGATTAGGTGATGTTTAGTTCCAATACTTAGAGATTTCATGGTTAGGGGAAGGTCATACTGTTGTACTTACTTTGACCACATGATGTACGGCTTGAGCATATAACAGATTCACTTCAACCGGGTCCTGCGAGATTTCCCGCGAACTCTTCTGTTTTGCGTGGTTGGTATCAGGATGGGAAACCATCAAAAATAATCTAGGCAATCTGATGCTGCTGCTGGATTCCGGCAACTCTCAAGCTGGGTGAGGTTGATGTGAGTAGGCAGGTAGCTTGTTGTCGAATGGAGAATGATACCCCCGTTATTAAATAAATAAATACCGTATCTTTGTGTTATTATGTCACAACTTTGGTGCTCACTGCAGCATTGTAGGATTTTCCAAATATCTTTATAATCCAGTAGCCAATGTTTACCTACCATGCTGGCACTGGTCGCTATGCGCATTTAAATAATTACAGAGCTGCTCATTTTCCTCACGAGGCTGAATCGAACCCGGGTCTTCCGCGTGCAAGGCGAGCGCAGTGACCACTACGCCATGGGAGCTGACAACCCCCGTCATTAAAAAAACTTTAGCAATTAAACTCGGATTAGGTGATGCTCCTTTAGTTCCAATACTTACACCCATATTTATGAACAAAATGCTCTCAGCAAGTGCTCAAGCATCAATTCCAAACATCTGATTGGACAATTTTTTTTTAAGACTGATCTGAGACGAGAATTTTTGTTCATAAATACGGGTGTTAGAGATTTCGTGGTTAGGGGAAGGTCATACTATTGTACTTACTTTGACCACATGATGTACGGCTTGAGCATATAACAGATTCACTTCAACCGGGTCCTGCGAGATTTCCCGCGAACTCTTGAACAGACGTCGCTTGAATATAAATCGGTTTTCACCGGCCCCCACGCCGGCATTAGAGCTACTCCTCCGGCCTAGCGACGCAAAGCCGGAACTGGTGGTGGTCTTGTTTTGTTTGCTGGAAATAGAGTCGAAATATTAGACTTACTGAGATTTTACTCTTCGAGAAACGAGCAGAGGGCAAACATTTTCACGACAAAAATTTGGACTGAAATAGAGTGGAGGTTCATTGCGCAGCACAGACAAAAAGATGGTATAAAAAAAGATAAGTGTTTCCAAGATTTTGACTCGGACCTTCCCAAGGCCCATTCAAAAAACATCCTAATTTAGTAAAGTGAAACATAGTATAAAGTCTGAAATTGGAATCCATTTTTTTTTTTTTCATCAGGAATTTTCTTTATTAGACTACGGGGAGTAAAGGAACTCTTCAGTCCTATCCGATCAGGATAAAGACCTTCGTCCAACAGACAGAACTATTAAATCTGTTCATGCAAAACTAAACATGACTGGCCGGCCCAAGGGCCCAACACTTACATGCCCTCTGACATGTTCCTCCCTATCAGCCACTCATGTGGTCTGTGTCGTAGCATGCCCATCCCGTAGTATGTCCCTCATAATCTAATCTTATCTACTTACATTTCCCACTGGGCTATCACATCGTACAGGTAATGATGTCCTCTCACATGTTCTTCTCCATCAGCCTGGCTCTGATAGATAGCCCACCCGTCTAGATTTCGCAGACCCAACTTATCAGCCAACTTCTGAGCGGCATCCCCCGCCGTGTCGGTAGGATGAACGTCGATAGCTTTGGTACGGCCGTCCAGGAAGAAGAAACGGCACACGATGGTACCCAGCTTCTTCATGGCCTGAAGGAAGAAAAAGATGGGTGTTACTCGCAGGAAACGATCGTGATAAGCACACAATGCTCGTCACAAATATCGTTCCCCAATTATTAGGTACACCTAGAAAATTTCGACTTAGGCAACCTCCGTGGCCGAGTGGGTATCACACTAGGTTTGCACGTCGGAGGTCATGAAATATACAACTGAGAACAACTTATTAGAGGAAGAGCTCTTAAAATAATTAAATTTTCAAACTAAATAAAGAATGGAAGGTTATAGGCAAGTTGAGAGGTTCTGGGTTAAGCGTAGTTGTATGGGTTTTAGGGTAAACCTAGGCCCCCCCAGAGCGTAAGCTGTGATCAAAATGCAAGTTACACCCCTGGTGCCCTGAACTAATAAAGAATATCTCCCCAGGCGCGACAATCAAAATTTCGGGCCGAAAAGGTTAACTCTAAACAATACCAAACATAATTATAATGCCATTTGTGTTCAAACACGGATCAGATCTGAATAATTTATCGCGATCGAATTTCTTTTCGTTTCGGGCAAAGTATTGGGGAAACACCAAGCGACCATGAACTTTAACTTGATGATAAATAGTGCTGGATTTATTTTCTGGTTAGGGATCAGTGTGATTACAACAGTCCGGGGAGATGGTAAGTTGCTTTTGAATATTGTTTTGAAAATGGCAAGGTTAGGATAGTTATCGATTTATAGAAAGACATTGAGCTTCATGGAGCTTTACTTTTTTAAATTTCTTTTGTGTGGTAGGATTCTCCTCAAGGAGCTCTTCCACCCAACCACAGGAGCTTTTATTTAAATACGTTTTAAGTAAATACGTGTTAAGGAATCAATTTTTTTGACAATGAGCCTATACATGTTATCTGAGTGCCTAGGGTCAAGGGGTTTTATAAACGTGAGATCATTCTCTTCTAAGGGTGACTGAAAGTAAGTAAGTAGGTACATTAGAGAAACCACACTACGTCCCGTCGATCGACTGTAGTGTAGATGCACCTTTATGTAGAAGAGAACGGAGTTGTATTCGATTATGTGAAATTTAATTCAGTTAAAAATGGCTGAACCAATGAGATTCCGCTTTGGACGTAAACACAGCGAAATCTCACAATCTCATTGGTTCAGCCATGTTTGACTGGATTAAATTTCACATAATTGAATACAACTCGGCAAGGGGAAAAAAGGTTGACTTACCTTCAGGGGATCTCTCATGATTATTGAAATGTTCCTGAGCAAACTCCACCAGGTCATGGTAAGCGTCCACCTGCAGAGGATCAATGGGAGCTTTCTCCTCCCTCTCCTCCTCCATCTCTTGCAGCTTCTTCTCCACTCTGAACTTCCGCCTCTGCTCCCTTTCAGCATCCTCTGTGTGCCTCCATGTTTGACCCTGAAATGAATCATGAATCTTTGTGGTAAAGCAGATAACTTTTTCACAACTTTTGTGGGTATCACAGCAGAGCTGAAAAAAACCTCGAACCCGGAACCTCCGGCGTACAAAGCCGATTGTGATACCCACTCGGGCACGGAGGTTGCTTGACCCTGAAATATTTACATGTTAAGTTATTTGAGGACCCTGTTAGCCCAGTGGTAACGCGCTTGCCATGCCACAACTTACCCCGGAAGCATTGGAGCTTCTAGAATTAGGCCGACTGTTCTTGGGAGACGGGTTGGCGCTCACATGGTTTGACTTGACAATCCTGTCCACCCCTGGACTCTTGGCTCTCAGTTTGTTCATAACCGGGGCTGGAGGATCAGGGAATTGAGCAATATTATTTGGTTTAAAGAGTTTGAGATCAATCAATCAATCAAATTAGTTAATCCTAGAGGGTGACTTAACAATCGCGTACTGTACTACTGGCTTTTTCCGGCCATAATCTCAGGCTAGGTGAGGTTATGTAAGATGGGTAGCTTATCGCCAAATAGAGGATAAAACTCCTGTCGCTAAAAACTATAGCATCAGTCATACAGTGCCCTTGGAAAAATAATAAATTGTATGTATGTTGCAAATGTCCGGATCCTGGACCATTAGGCCATTTTTCCTCTCGCATCTCAATATTTCCCTACAATGTCATTGCTGGCTTCCAAGGTAAGACAAAAGTTTAGGTGTGAAGAGTTCATAGTTCAAAATAATAAATTAAATCAAAATCAACACCAACTCACTTCTCTTTCTTCTCGAGTTCTTCCTGTTTCTGCCGCAAGATGGCGTCCTCTTCCTCCTGCTGTCGCTCCGTCTCCTTTCTCCTCTCCTCTTCCATCCGTTCACGCTTTCGCATCTCTTCCTCAACGCGTCGCATTTCACGCAACGCTGACGCAACCTCGCGCGCGAACACGCCGCGTAGACGCGACTGAATGACAATGGCAGCGCGACGCTCCTGTAGAAACCGGATGCGAATTTTCCATCCCTTGTATGCGTGTTGGATCAGAATCACTGCGTTGCGAAGTCGTAGGAACTCTTTCCTGAAATTGAATAGAATGTACCTTGTTAGTAAACTCCGTGACCAGTTTGGCTGAGGGACGTTAACCAGGAATCCTCCTGAAATTTTCCTTGCCCAAGAGATAACATAGGTTGAGTGCGAAGGGCATACACTCGTAAAATTTGTAGCCAAAACCAAATGTCAGCCCAAAGCAATCACCCTAGTTAGGGCTGGTTGAGAGGCTGACGAAAAACGCCGGCGAACACCCGGGAGTAGAGAGCCTTCGCCATAGCATGCCGGTTCTCTCTGGCCTAAAAAAAAAGAAAAAAAAAAGAAAAAAAAAAATACAATTCAATTAATACTAGGTATGTTTCAGACTTTTTAGCCAATTAGATTGCTTAATCTAAGAGTTACCACCGCCTGGTATATACGCCTGTTAAAAGGGTTCAACCCCAAACGAAACATTTATTTTTATCCTCACTTATTTGACACTTTAGGTGGTAGAGAAACTCCAGCAGTAGGCTACAACTATTTACTTTTGTGGTCTAATTTTCAGTTTTGAGGATAAAATTCCATACCTCGGCTAGGATTGAACCCACGCATTCCCGATTAAAAAGCGAGCGCCTTGAGTACCACACCACCGAGGCAGGTAATCGCTAGAGCAAGAAGTTTCAAATCACCGTGTGATGGGATATGGAAATGGTACTTACTTCTTGTAGTTTGAGCGGTATCTCGGTAATATTGCCCCTGACATTGATCTGTCTCCGTAATACCACCTGCACAACATCTTCAAATTGTAATCCTAATAGTTCCGCTACGATGTTGAGGATTTCCGAATCCTCATTGGCTAATTTACATTTCTCTCCGTCTATGTCCTGGAAAACAAGAAACAAATTACGTAACCGCCTAATAATCTTGATAGAATATTGTATTGTCATCCAATATACGAGTACCTACTTATGTCTATCAAATTTCATGCCAATCAGCCCAATAAAAATGGCTCAAAAGATGAAAACATACAAACAAAGATGTCAAATGTAAAAAATACTAAGGTGCGGAGCTATGGGGACATTCCGGAAACTTTATTGCCGGACCTCGTATAATAAATCAATAACAAACGGTCTTACTTTCTCTGCGGCTTCGGGACTAGGGTTATTGGTTGCTTGACGCATACATTTAAAGATGGGTGTTACTCGCAGGAAACAATCGTGATAAGCACATAATGCTTGTCACAAATATCGTCCCCCAATTATTAGGTACACCTAGAAAATTTCGACTTAGGCAACCTCCGTGGCCGAGTGGGTATCACACTAGGTTTGCACGTCGGAGGTCCAGGGTTCGATTCCCGGCGGGGTCCAAGTTTTTTCGGCTCTGTGCTTGGAGTTCGGGGAGCACTCAGCCCCGTGAGGACAATTGAGTAGCTACTTTGATCGATTAGTGACGGCATTACCACTGTAAAAAGGTTATTGAAGTATGAAAATTGATTGCAAAGGAGGCACTTAGTAATGCTGTGATATTCACAAAAATTGTGAAAAAGCTCTGCTCTACCATAAATAATTTGAGGTTTGTGACTTGACTTGGACTCGAACTACCAACCTCCTATTAAAATACACCTATACTTACAGCAACTTCGACAGATGAGGGTGGCAGTTGTCGACAACTGACGTGCACAATTATTGAAGTATGAAAATTGATTGCAAAGGAGGCACCTAGTAATGCTGTGATATTCACAAAAATTGTGAAAAAGCTCTGCTCTACCACAAATAATTTGAGGTTTGTGACTTGACTTGGACGCGAACTACCAACCTCCTATTAAAATACACCTATACTTACAGCAACTTCGACGGATGAGGGCGGCAGTTGTCGACAACTGACGTGCACAATTCAAGTCACAACAAAAAGTTATTAGAAAACACGTACCTAGTTTGTACGTATGTGCTATATTTTGGTACGTACTTACCTTCTTTTCTGGGTCCAATATAAATAAATATCTAATAGGGACAAAAGATATGATAATAAATAAATCGATAGGTATATTTTCACAGTTTGAAAAATTTCCCATTCAAAATTAAAACAAAGGGGGGGGGGCTAAAAATAGCTACCTACTCATTTAAATCACGAGGCTGAGTGGGCCCTGCAATAGCCAGTCACGGAAACAATAATTTCCACGATACAAAATTTTTGACCCCGCCGGGAATTGAACCCGGGTCGCCCTAACATGAATAAAGAACTGAAAATGCAAGTCTTACTCGGAACACAGTACAGGCTAGATTGACATTGTCCGGGTCATACATGTGCATATGTGAGGTGGGTATACTGGAGCCTTTGTAATACGTCACCATCTCGTACTTGGGAATCATCTCCAGAGACTTGCGTTTCCTCGTTAGAGTTGCAATGATGGTGCCTGGAATAGAGATAATCGAGTTTTTATTAGATGATTCATCTGTCGAAAAAAATTCAATTTTGGTTACCGTTTAAGACTTTAAGTGGACATATTTTCTTACAATTGAAAGTTTCTCTCCCAAGACCGACGTTTTTCCCCCAAGAGGTTTGATAGAGAGAACTGTAACTGCTAAGGTCTTATCGTCCCGAAAGCGTAGAGAGAAGGAAGATAGGATAGGAGAAAGCCAGCTGTTCTGAAAACGAACCTTGTGCATTTAGGATACAATCCGCCCCGGGCGGGAATCAAATCCACGACCTAGCGTATTTTTTAATAGGTACTTACATATACATATAGCTACATAATTATTATGTATGTACATACGTTGCAATACCTCATTAAGCCATTAAGTACGCAAATTCATTACCATTTCATATAGGTACCTATAACTATACAAGTCTGTGATGGAGGTACATCATCAATTTAATACATAAAAATAAATAATAATAATAATAATAGTGCTTATTTATACTGCAGTATAAATAAGCACTATTATTATTATTATGTATTCCATACCTCGGCTGGGATTGAACCCACGCCCTCCTGTTTACCAGGCGAGCGCCTTGACCACTACACCACCGAGGTAGGTGGTGTAGTGGTCGGTAAACGGTAAATGAACGGTAAACACATACTAATGTACCTTCAATAGGTAGCTCCATACATTGTTTTTCTACATAGAAAGACCAGTATGCATAGAGTTTGTTGTTAGAGGGCGTAATGAGCAAATAATGAGATTTAAATGTGTGTGTGTGTACCAAAACACAGGTGTCACGTGAGGTAATAGAGATTATTATTAACCCATGAATGTGTACTGGGAGCTTGGAATGAGAATCCAACGAAATATGTGCTCAACAAACCGTTGGGGAAATACTGAGAATAGGATAGGCCTTTCGTCGTGCATCACTAGACTTAGTTCAATCGTTAAGGTACTACCCTAACCTACCGAAAACAAATTAAATATGAAATATACAACTAAGAACAACTTATTAGAGGAAGAGCTCTTAAAATAATTAATTATTCAAACTAAATAAAGAATGGAAGGTTGTAGGCAAGTTGAGAGGTTCTGGGTTAAGCGTAGTTGTATAGGTTTTAGGGTAAACGTAGGCCCCCACAGAGCGTAAGCTGTGATCAAAATGCAAGTTACACCCCTGGTGCCCTGAACTAATAAAGAAAATCTCCAAAGGCGCGACAATCAAAATTTCGGGCCGAAAAGGTTAACACTAAACAATACCAAACATAACTATAATGCCATTTGTGTTCAAACACGGATCGGATCTGAATAATTCATCGCGATCGAATTTCTTTTCATTTCGGGCAAAGTATTGGGGAAACACCAAGCGACCATGAACTTTAACTTGATGATAAATAGTTCTGGATTTATTTTCTGGTTAGGGATCAGTGTGATTACAACAGTCCGGGGAGATGGTAAGTTGCTTTTGAATATTGTTTTTTTAAATGGATTCCCGCCCGGGGCGGATTTTATCCTGAACGGATAATGTTCGTTCTCAAAACGGCTGGCTTTCTCCTATCCTCTCTCCTCTCTTCCTTCTCTCTTCAGTTTTGGCACGATAAGACCTACAGCCTCTTGGGGGGGGGGGGGGGGGGGGGGGGGGGGGGAACGCTTTTCTGGCAATATTGTTTTTTTAAATGGCAAGGTTAGGATAGTTATCAATTTATAGAAAGACATTGAGCTTCATGGAGCTTTACTTTTTTAAAAATTCTTTTATGTGGTAGGATTCTCCTGAAGGAGCTCTTCCACCCAACCACAGGAGCTTTTATTTATTTATATACGTTTTAAGTAAATACGTGTTAAGGAATCAATTTTTTTCTTTGACAATTTCAATGAGCCTATACATGTTATCTGAGTGCCTAGGGTCAAGGGGTTTTATAAACGTGAGACCATTCTCTTCTCAGGGTGACTGAAAGTAAGTATGTAGGTACATTAGAGAAACCACACTACGTCCCGTCGATCGACTTCGGTCGACTGTAATGTAGATGCACCTTTATGTAATTCAGTCAAAAATGGCTGAACCAATGAGATTCCGCTTTGGACGTTAACACAGCAAAATCTCACAATCTCATTGGTTCAGCCATGTTTGACTGAATTAAATTTAAATTTCACATAATTGAATACAACTCGGCAAGGGGGGGAATTTAAGTAAATACGTGTTAAGGAATCAAATTTTTTTCTTTGACAATTTCAATGAGCCTATACATGTTATCTGAGTGCCTAGGGTCAAGGGGTTTTATAACCGTGAAACCATTCTCTTCTCAGGTGACTGAAAGTAAGTAGGTACATTAGAGAAACCACACTACGTCCCGTCGATCGACTTCAGTCGACTGTAATGTAGATGCACCTTTATGTAATTCAGTCAAAAATGGCTGAACCAATGAGATTCCGCTTTGGACGTAAACACAGCGAAATCTCACAATCTCATTGGTTCAGCCATGTTTGACTGAATTAAATTTAAATTTCACATAATTGAATACAACTCGGCAAGGGGGGGAAAAAAAGGTTGACTTACCTTCAGGGGATCTCTCATGATTATTGAAATGTTCCTGAGCAAACTCCACCAGGTCATGGTAAGCGTCCACCTGCAGAGGATCAATGGGAGCTTTCTCCTCCCTCTCCTCCTCCATCTCTTGCAGCTTCTTCTCCACTCTGAACTTCCGCCTCTGCTCCCTTTCAGCATCCTCTGTGTGCCTCCATGTTTGACCCTGAAATATTTTGTAACTGTAATTTCAACTTTATTTTTGAAGGATGCAATATTTATAAAGTTATTTTTGCCAGCTTAGTTAGATTGGAGGATAGCGCGCCTACTTTGTAAGCTCTAGTTTGCGGGTTCAATTCCCGCCCGGGGCGGATCTTATCCCAAACAGATAACGTTCATTCTCGGAACGGCTGGCTTTCGCTTCCTTCTCTCTTTCGCCTTGGGACGATAAAGGTTTGTCCACACATAGTCGACCAGCCGTCGATCGATGTCGACTATGTGTGGACACATCTTAAGATCTTAGCAGTTATAGTCCCCTCGATCAAAACTTATAAAGGTTTGATTTGAAAACCTAAAAAAGAAAATTAATAATGTTCAGATTTCCAACTTACCCCAGACGCATTGGAGCTCCTAGAATTAGGCCGACTGTTCTTGGGAGACGGGTTAGCGCTCACATGGTTTGACTTGACAATCCTGTCCACCCCTGGACTCTTGGCTCTCAGTTTGTTCATAACCGGGGCTGGAGGATCAGGGATGGGCTGAGCTGTTTCGTCCCGGGGTAGGACTGACTCGTAGATAGGTTCATCGGGTTGGCTCTGGGGTGGGGGAGGGGGAGGACCGGTGGGTTCGGGGAGGGAGGGGGTCTTGTTGATGATCTTGGTGGGGGGAGAGACGATGTTGTTGTTTTCGTTCATTTCGTGCAACCCTTCCAGTTCTTGCTGAATGACCGACTCCAACTGGAAAAATTAAAATTAGAAAAATGTGACATCGTACTACAATTAACAAAAAATTTTGCCTGCGGCGCTTAATTACTTTCTTTAAGCCCCAAACCACACAACTTTGATGTCTGGTGGTACGCAGTACTCAAAACTTCGGGAACCCCTGCAATAGAGAATGATTATTGACCAAGGATTTGGGATGCACTCAGCCTCGTGGGGACAATCGAGTAGCTATTTTAAACGAGTAGCGACCTGTGGTGCCAGTACCAGTGTAAATTTTGGCTCTCTGTCTTTCTATCGAGTACTTGTGTGATGTTATAAAGATACGATATAATAGGTACATAAATGGAAATGAAATTCCATCCCTTGTGTTTGCAGGTCCTGCCATGGATTTCAGCTATACGAATTACTTGAAATTCATGGACATTGATCCGAAATATGTAGAGAACAAATACATGTCAAGATAGGTGCTGCGTTTGGCGGTATTTTGACCGCTTTTGGACGGATTTCGACCGTTTTTTGGCGGTTTTCAGCTATA
>NW_007377708.1:191653-192838 GCF_000475195.1 Diaphorina citri
TGAACCGACTCACACTGGAAAGAATTCAAAATTAGAAAATTGTGACAAGTCGGTGCTTACTACAATAGACAAAGGAAAATTTGCACGCCTGCGGCGCTGTAATTGTGACATCGTACTACAATAACAAAAAATTTCGCCTGCGGCGCTTAATTACTTTCTTTGAACCCCAAACCACACAACTTTGATGTCTGGTGGTACGCCAAAAGAACTTTGAGGTATCAGGTGGTACGCAGTACTCAAAACTTTGGGAACCCTTGCAATAGAGAATGATTATTGACCAAGGATTTGGGATGCACTCAGCCTCGTGGGGACAATTGAGTAGCTATTTTAAACGAGTAGCGACCTGTGGTGGCAGTACCAGTGTAAATTTTGGCTCTGTCTTTCTATCGAGTACTTGTGTGATGTTATAAAGATACGATATAATAGGTACATAAATAGAAATGAAATTCCATCCCTTATGTTTGCAGGTCCTGCCATGGATTTCAGCTATACGAATTACTTGAAATTCATGGACATTGATCCGAAATATGTAGAGAACAAATACATGCCACAATATGTCAAGATCAAACTTTACCGCAAGTGAGTATATTTAAACTAACTTCAGGGTAAAATGTAAAACTCTACATCCACGCTATTTTAGTAGCGAAAATTTCTTCTGAAATGCAATCATACACGGGTATATTGGATATTTATAGACATGTCTAAATTTTCTATGGATAAAATTCTGCCATTCCTCCAGTAAATCTTTGATATAAAAATATCTAAATTCTAATTATCTATTGCTCCCCCCTCATAGATCAGTAGCAGGGGGCAGAGGCGTTCAACTGTTTCTGGACAGACCCGACACTTTCGCAAATTTTGACCCAGAACTACCCACTAAGGTGATTGTACATGGATTTGTAGCAGGGGCCGAAACCTCGCAAGTCACTCGCATACGAGATGGTAAGTTGTCCACCCAAATAATAGAGTGAAAAAATACGACCTTTGTTTACGAATGTATTCGTAATATCCAGCCAAATAGTACTTCTTTTCCTAAGTCTTTTGTTTGTGAATACAGTCCTGTGCATTCGTACAAGGGTACAGCAAATCAGACAGTGTCCTGCAAACATTTGAAAAAGTGGTCTCCAAAACAAGTTTACAAAAATACATCGCCATTTTCTGTTCTGTAGTTTTGTGAATGGTTTG
>NW_007377708.1:193314-226931 GCF_000475195.1 Diaphorina citri
GGGGGATATAAAGTAAGAGAGAGGGAGGGAGGGAGGGAGAGAGCGTTATTTCCCCTATTATTCTGAATCCCTCCTTAAACTTATACTTACTGAATAGCTTCCTGGCAGGACTTGGGCAGATGTCCCCTCACCAGACAGCGATATCGGTTGAGAAATTCTACAAACGGCAAATGCACAGGATAGCCTTCTCTTCGGATTCGAATGATGTCTAGCATGCCGAGATATTTGAGTTGATCCAGCACCAGCTTGCTGTCGTAGTCATCAGGCGATTTCTTCATGTTGGGCTTGATACAGCGAACATACCTGAGGGAGAGAAAACCGAATTACTTTTGGTGAAGTTGACAGCCTTTCAAGATATCACTACGTTACCGAGAGGCTCACAGTAAAAGAGATGAGGGGTTGGGTGGAAGAGCTCCTTCAGGAGAACCCACTTATAAGAAAGAAAGAGACAAAGAAAAGGTAATCAAAAGCTCGAGAGAGAGAAAATCCTGGTAATGTCGCCAAAGATTGCTACTCTTTCAAAGTCCTCCCCAAGGCAAATTTTATCTCGTATTCCAAGCACAGCATTTTGCAAAAGATCGAAGCCTGGACCTTTGATGTGCAAGCTCACTTAAGCAGGAGGTTACGTCTGAGTGTAGTCTGTAAATAGTCCAAACGAGACCTCTTAAGTTAGAAACACACTACTATCACGTCACGTCACGTGAGCTCATGGGGAGTCAGAAAGATGTAGTTCAAAGTTTTCCCATAATAATGTAGGTAATCTCGTTCTGCACAGCTACACTACTATCATGAGGTCACGTGACGTGATAGAAGTCTGTTTATCTGCCTTTAACTACACGCAGCGGAATTGCTCGATAATATACAAGTGAACGATACTTACCAAGGGTTAGTAGCCTGAAGGACTTCCACCAGCGCTTGCAGCTGATGTCTAAACGTATCTCCTACTGTTGGTTTGCCCTATACCTTTGATGTGCAAACTCACTTGAGCAGGAGGTTACGTCTGAGTGTAGTCTGTAAATAGTCCAAACGAGACCTCTTAAGGTAGAAACACGCTACTATCACGTCACGTGAGCTCATGGGGAGTCAGAAAGATGTAGTTCAAAGTTTTCCCATAATATTGTAGGTAATCTCGTTCTGCACAGCTACCCTACTATCATGAGGTCACGTGACGTGATAGAAGTATGTTTATCTGCCTTTAACTACACGCAGCGGAATAGCCTGATAATATACAAGTGAACGATACTTACCAGGGGTTAGTAGCCTGAAGGACTTCCACCAGCGCTTGCAGCTGATGTCTAAACGTATCTCCTACTGTTGGTTTGCCTTTGCTGGTACCTCTGGCAGTCGTGTTGGCTCCCTGACCCATCCTAGCTACCGTGGTACCCAGGAGGTCCTGGTATTTGGTAAGTTCTCCAACAAACTTAGGCAAATTTTATCTCGTATTCCAAGCACAGCATTCTGCAAAAGATCGAAGCCTGGACCTTTGATGTGCAAGCTCACTTGAGCAGGAGGTTACGTCAGAGTGTAGTCTGTAAATAGTCCAAACGAGACCTCTTAAGTTAGAAACACACTACTATCACGTCACGTGAGCTCATGGGAAGTCAGAAAGATGTAGTTCGAAGTTCTCTCATAGCATTGTAGGTAATCTCGTTCAGCACAGCTACACTACTATCATGAGGTCACGTGCGTGATAGAAGTATGTTTATCTGCCTTTAACTACACGCAGCGGAATAGCCTGATAATATACAAGTGAATGATACTTACCAAGGGTTAGTAGCCTGAAGGACTTCCACCAGCGCTTGCAGCTGATGTCTAAACGTATCTCCTACTGTTGGTTTGCCCTTGCTGGTTCCTCTGGCAGTCGTGTTGGCTCCCTGACCCATCCTAGCTACCGTGGTACCCAGGAGGTCCTGGTATTTGGTAAGTTCTCCAACAAACTCATTGGTGGACCGACTCATGAAGTCGAAGAAAACATCCTGGGAATAGAGGAAGGATTTAATTCGAAGATGAGAAAATTCCAAGTGAAAAAAAGTGTTGTATTGGATTAAATTAGCAGGGGGGGGGGACATTTTCAAAGTCAACAAACGAATTAAATAATTTATTTCTGACACTAAGGGGTGATAAATGAAAATAAAAGGAAAATTTCCTCTTGAAATGGCATATGGATCAGTTCAATGAAAAGTTTTCCGCTCCGGCCGGGATTTGAACCCACCACCTCCGGCTAGCGAATCAGCCAAAGGCTAGAAGGGGGTTAACTAACATACATAGAGGACATACTAGAACTAGGGGATGGGCATGCTACGACACAGATCATATGCGTCTAATGTAGCAGTTGTTTCATTGCTGTAGAATAAAAACGGTGGTGAAACACTCTTTTTCTTACCTGGGTAACATCTCGGTTCTTATCGACAAATCCAGCCACCGTGTAGGTAACAGTGTTGTATTGGATTAAATTAGCAGGGGGAGACATTTTCAAAGTCAACGAACGAATTAAACAATTTATTTCTCTCTGAAACTAAGGGGTGATAAATAAAAATAAAAGGAAAATTTCCTCTTGAAATGGTTTATGGATCAGTTCAATGAAAAGTTTTCCGCTCCGGCCGGGATTCAAACCCACCACCTCTGGCTAGCGAATCAGCCAAAGGCTAGAAGGGGCTTAACCAACATACATAGAGGACATACTAGGGGGTGGGCATGCTACGACACAGACCATATGCGTCTAATGTAGCAGTTGTTTCATTGCTGCAGAATAAAAACGGTGGTGAAACACTCTTTTTCTTACCTGGGTAACATCTCGGTTCTTATCGACAAATCCAGCCACCGTGTAGGTAACAGAGCCAGCATAGTGAACGATACCAAACTCGAGCTCCCAGCGGCGCCTGTCCTCGCCTTTCACATAGCAGGGGTGGGGTTCGAACTCCGAATGAAGATTGACCAGATATGCGGAGTCTGAGCCCTAGCATAATACACAAGAGAATAATGTACCATTTTGTCAGCTCCCATAGCGTAGTGGTCACTGCGCTCGCCTTGCACGCGGGAGATCCGGGTTACAAGTAGGTACATTATTTATTACGTGGGATTTTTCCTCGGAGGTGTAATGCATAATCTCCTTGTTTATACTACTCGAGTACTAAAAAGTCCCTTCATAGTTACAGTTACCACCGCCTGGTATATACGCCTGTTAAAAGGGTTCAACCCCAAACGAAACATGTAATTTTATCCTGACTTATTTGACAATTTGCTTGCATGATAATTTGATAATGAAACTCCAAGGGTCACGTGGTAGGGAACCCCCACCAGTAGGCTACAACTATTTACTATTGTGGTCCAAATTTCAAACAGTTTTAAAAATAAAATTCCATACCCCGGCTAGGATTGAACTCACGCATTCCCGATTAGAAAGCGAGCGCCTTGACCACCACACTACCGAGGCAGCTAGTCGCAAGAAGTTTCAAACCGCCGAAATGCTACTTACTTCTTGTAGTTTGAGCGGTATCTCGGTAATATTGCCCCTGACATTGATCTGTCTCCGTAATACCACCTGCACGACATCTTCAAATTGTAATCCTAATAGTTCTGCTACAATGTTGAGGATTTCCGAATCCTCATTGGCTAATTTACATTTCTCTCCGTCTATGTCCTGGAAAACAAGAAACAAATTACGTAACCGCCCAATAATTTTGATAGAATATTGTATTGTCATCCAATATACGAGTAAGTACTTATGTCTATCAAATTTCATGCCAATCAGCCCAATAAAAATGGTTCAAAAGACATAAAAACAAACAAACAAACAAACAAGATGTCAAATGTAAAAAATACTCCATGAAAGTGACAAGAGATTCGGGGATTAAATACTTGGACGAACGAAAGTAGAGGTGATCGCAGAACTCTGTAAGAGTAACCGGTTTTTCCAACCAATAAGAACTTGGGCTTGGGATTCTTAAACACGGATTTCATGTCAGGGCTTTGATCACTGTAACTTCCGAAGTTATACCGATTCATAGACCTAAAAGACTTACCTGGAAAACCGTGTTTCCCAGCCACAAGATAGCGGAGAGCACCTTGAATATACCCTCGCACATATGTAGCATTAATGAAATAATATCTAATAATAATCTAGTAATAAGTCTAGTAATACCTACCTATTCTCTACCACGGCTGTTCTACAACCTATTACCTAACCTCTTCTTGACTTTCAAGATAGCAACGAGTGCCCATGATAAAGTAAGTCTAATTAAGTAATGAGTACCTATTCTAAAATTTCAGAACCATCATCAAGCAGCAATCGATACCAAAGACAGAATGGCAGATTGGAAAGACGAAAATCTTCCTACGAACCAAAGCTCATGAACCTCTCGAAGACAGGAGGAATCATATCATTACATCTCGGGCTGTGAAAATTCAGAGCCTGTGGAGGCGATATATACATAGGTAAAACATACGTACATAGGATAGACTTGCTATTCATGAATTATTTATTTGTGATGAAGCTGAGAGACTCTTCACAATTTTCATAAACAGCAGCAGTACTAAGACTTCCTTCATTCTCTTTTTTTCTTCGTCTTTTCCCGTGTTCAGACGTGGTCGGCGTTTTTCGTCAGCCTCTCAACCAGCCCTAACTAGGGTGATTCCTTTGGGCTGACATTTGGTTTTGGCTACAAATTTTAAGAGTGTATGCCCTTCGCACTCAACCTATGTTATCTCTTGAGCAAGGAAAATTTCAGGAGGATTCCTGGTTAACGTCCCTCAGCCAAACTGGTCATGGAGTTTACTAACAAGGTATATTCTATTCAATTTCAGGAAAGAGTTCCTACGACTTCGCAATGCAGTGATTCTGATCCAACACGCATACAAGGGATGGAAAATTCGCATCCGATTTTTACAGGAGCGTCGCGCTGCCATTGTCATTCAGTCGCGTCTACGCGGCGTGTTCGCGCGCGAGGTTGCGTCAGCGTTGCGTGAAATGCGCTTAAGTCTATCAAATTTCATGCCAATCAGCCCAATAAAAATGGCTCAAAAGATGAAAACAAACGAACAAAGATGTCAAATGTAAAAAATACTCCATGAAAGTGACAAGAGATTCGGGGATTAAATACTTGGACGAACGAAAGTAGAGGTGATCGCAGAACTCTGTAAGAGTAACCGGTTTTTCCAACCAATAAGAACTTGGGCTTGGGATTCTTAAACACGGATTTCATGTCAGGGCTTTGATCACTGTAACTTCCGAAGTTATACCGATTCATAGACCTAAAAGACTTACCTGGAAAACCGTGTTTCCTGAAGTTATACAGATTCCTAGACCTAAAAGACTTACCTGGAAAACCGTGTTTCCCAGCCACAAGATAGCGGAGAGCACCTTGAATATACCCTCGCACATATGTAGCCGTTATACCGATTCATAGACCTAAAAGACTTACCTGGAAAACCGTGTTTCCCAGCCACAAGATGGCGGAGAGCACCTTGAATATACCCTCGCACATATGTAGCGGTATGCGCAACACGTTGAACGCAAGCCGGAGTGCGTCAAATTTCCGCGCATCACTGACGCCCTCTATCCTAACACAGCCTGATTGATTCAGATATTTGTAGTGCTCCACTGGCCGAAGCTTGAGCGTTTCAGCTAGCTCTTTGTTCACCTGAAAACCAATCAGAAAAGAAGTTAGTTGTGATCTTGGCGGTCGCAAAAAGATAGATTTTTATTAAGCGTCTCGGGGCTAATGACAATCGAAGTCGTGCCCCCTTTAAAATAAATTTATGAAAAAAAATTAAGCGTCTCCACACATAATCGATCGACGATGTGAAGAGGTAAACCTATGTTGTTGAGGCCGTTTACGGTTTCAGTCGACGTCGATCACACATAATCGATCGACGATGTGAAGAGGTAAACCTATGTTGTTGAGGCCGTTTACGGTTTCAGTCGACGTCGATCGACCATCGGTCGACTATCTTTGACACACCTTAAAAGGGATTTGACGTCAGGGTATAATTGCTAAGATCTTTAGTGATCGGGGCTTTTTCTCTCCATTCGGCGACAAGCTATCCGCCTCCTCATATACCCTCACCCTGCCAGAGTGGGGCTGTGAAAATTCGGCGGCACACGATTGCCCAGATGTTCTCCCCCCACGCACAACGTTGCTTTCTGTGATCCACTAGGAATTGGTGCATTCAACGTGATATTGCCGCTGGGTCGTTCCAAGAAAATTCGGCGGCACACGATTGCCCACATGTTCTCCCCCCACGCACAACGTTGCTTTCTGTGATCCACTAGGAATTGGTGCATTCAACGTGATATTGCCGCTGGGTCGTTCCAAGTGTGTGCTAGGGAAACGCTTGTCCTCAATTCCTACAATAATTAGGCCTTTATAAGTACTCCTTATTAAGTAGCTATTCATGTTTATTAAGTGAAAAGTTCAAGGAACGATGACTTTCAGGAGGAGAAATTTTATGTCCCCTGTTTTTCTGAATTCCTCCTTATGCTCATACTTACTGAATAGCTTCCTGGCAGGACTTGGGCAAAGGTCCCCTCACCAGACAGCGATATCGGTTGAGGAATTCTACAAACGGCAAATGTACAGGATAGCCTTCTCTTCGGATTCGAATGATGTCTAGCATGCCGAGATATTTGAGTTGATCCAGCACCAGCTTACTGTCGTAGTCATCAGGCGATTTCTTCATGTTGGGCTTGATACAGCGAACATACCTGAGGGAGAGAAAACCGAATTACTTTTGGTGAAGTTGAGAGCCTTTCAAGATATCACTACGTTACCGAGAGGATCACAGTAAAAGAGATGAGGGGTTGGGTGGAAGAGCTCCTTCAGGAGAACCCACTTTAAAGAAAGAAAGAGACAAAGAAAAGGTAATCAAAAGCTCGAGAGAGAGAAAATCCTGGTAATGTCGCCAAAGATTGCTACTCTTTCAAATGACGGAGCACAAATATTGGAGGATGAACTTGGTGGTTTCCGTTTTGCCTGCACCAGATTCGCCACTGATGACACAAGACTGATTGACGTCCAAGTTCTGAAGAGAAGAGTAGGCCGCCTCTGCCAGGGCAAACACGTGGGGCTCCTGAGAGCCCATTTTGGCACCATGATATTCGCACACTTTCGACTGAAAGAGAACAGTACGTATAATGTCGGTTAGAAAAATTGGTATGGGATATCAAAGTCAAAGAATAGAATATACCTTGTTTATCCTTCTGAGATAGGACTGAAAAGTCCCTTTACCTAGAGATCTACTTCGATTTTTTTCTTTTTTTTTGAGTGGCCTATTTCGATTAACTTCAAATGGACTCATGATAAAGTACTCGCCTGGCAACCGAAAGGGCATGGGTTCAATCCTAGCTGAGGGAGAGAAAAAAAAAATCCACGCCCGTGAAAGTGGCAAAGTGTCTGCCTACAACATGAAACCCTTCCATTACTCTGAAGTTAAGGGTACACAAGCAGAGAGAACTAATCCTGACTTACAGTTTCATCTCCAGGTATATTTCAGTGTTTAGGGGAGAAGGAACGACATTTACACAAAGGTTTACCAAGTCATAAAAAATACATAAAGGGAGCACACCAGCCATATGGGAAGATAAAAACGTTGCCAACAACCAGAAAGCTCAACATCAGCTATGGCACACATGATGTGACATTGTGACTCCTTGTCAAATGTCAGAAAATACTCCCCTCAACACACCCTTCCTATGAGTTTTCCGAGAAAAGAGCTCCACCTCACAGGTTGAAAATGCTGAAATCCTAATCGGGTGAAGACAAGTGACATTACTTTGTTTCCCTTTTTTAGAAAACTTCTCAAGTTTTTATCACACAAAGGATCGTAGATTCGTAGAAGCTCAACCTTATCCTTTGGGACATTCACCCCTACACCCAAGCCTCAGAGTGAGCTTTTTACGTGTGGAGTTCAGCAAACTCCAAAGGTTGGTCAAGTTTTTTCTCACATAAGCTTTTTCTCTCTGAATCTTCAATTAAATTAAGATACTCTGTATTTGTAAGAACAACTTATCAGCGAAGTTAAAATATCAATACAATATTTTAATATTGAGACAAAATTCGCACCATTAATCAATCATTTAATTAAGAATCCTTATACGAGCTGATAACAATAAAGTACTTTTCACTCACAAATGGAATTAATTACATACTCTTTTACATATCTTTATAACTACATATGTAATTCATGTACCTTAGTACATAATTAGTTTAGAGTTTATCAACTTGACAGTGATGATGACTGTATCGTCTGTTTGAATTGAATGATTTACGACATTCTTCTGACTTCCCGGCTCTCTGTTCATTCATATTTCCACAAGTTTTTAGCACATTGTTTCATTCAGTCCAGGCTATAATTGCTTTAAGGTAAAACACCTACTCACCGTCTTCGTACCAAAAATCGGCATTTTTTTATTTAAGCGCCAAAAATAAGGAAACATGCCATTTGATGGGGGGAAATTCAACCCTCATAAAAATCACTCAAAATAATAAATTGAAAATCCTGGCCCATTTTATTGAGCTCGATTACACGAATTTTGTGATCAAGGGGAGATTACGAAGTTTGTAAGAAAGTAATCATTTGTTTTACTACCTCAGTACTCAAACCAAATTTAACTCTTCCTTACATTTCTTATATTGAGGATAGGGCTGAAAAATCCTCACCCCATACCCCATTTCAACCACCAATGAAAAGATAACAAACCTCTAATCCTCTCATTACCAAATAGCGTTGGCGTCAGAGAGACTTTTCAATAAAAATTTCAGTGAAATATTAGAAGCAACGTGACGCGTTCAAGACAAAAGTGCCTTATACTGAGAAATGGGGATGAAAAATCCTCACCCCATAGGCCCATACCCCATTCCAACCACCAATGAAAAGATAACAAACCTCTAAACCTCTTATTACCAAATAGCGTTGGCGTCAGAGAGACTTTTCAATAAAAATTTCAGTGAAATATTAGAAGCAACGTGACGCGTTCAAGACAAAAGAGAACTTAAGGGAAGGATAGAAGAACCTACATACCAACATACCCAATATTGTGAGAAATATCTAGATAAGGGTGCAAAGAGGGAGGGAAGAGAGGAAGGGAAGGCTTATAGGAAAGAAAGACATCTCCCTAAAAAAAGGGGAAAAGAGCCTGCACCTCCAGTCTCCCGTCTAGAAATGCATTAGGCTTATTGCAAGAGGGAGATGAAAGTTACTGGAGATATTCAACTTGGCGGGCCAAAGCGGGGGAGAGGAGGGAGCAATTTTTCCCCCAAAAAAAGAACAAAATAAGAGGCGCCAAAATGGCCCGACAAAACTGTGATTCAGGGGGGGGGGAAAGAAACATACTGATGCACCCTCACTTTACCATTTAGACGTATTTTAGGGAACACAGAGAGGGGCAAAAATTGTGAATATGGGAGAGGAATAAGGGACGAAATACAGAGGAGGGAAGCAGGCAATAAAACTTTTTTACCCGGATATTATTGTTCTTGGAAAGAGGGGGGTTTTATGACGTTTTCGAAGCAATACCTCCGGAGAGACGAAGCTTTTCCCTATAACAAGGCTGTTATTTTTCGTTCAAAGCGGCATCGGCACCAGAAGGAGAACATGGAGGGGTTGGAAAAAAGGGATTTTATTATTCATAATTAAATTTATTTTTTCTCTCTTGACATCATAAAAAATATGAGCTATAGTATCTTTATGTATAATGTACTCTTGGGAGAACCCCGCGAAAATACGGCTGGTTTTTGTGTCTGGTTATTTTGAAATGCCAGAGTTTGTTTTGCGCGGAGAGTTTGCAATAATGTGACTATATTGTGTAAATATGTAACGAGGCAACCGACTGGCTTTCTATCCTGTGCTCCTACTCTCCGATTTCGGGACGATAAGACCTCCGTTTTTACCATTCCCACCATTCCCTCTCTCAAACATCTGACAAAATAGCCTTAAAAAGAGTCTTTAGAATGCTTTAAAAGGTCTCCTGATTAGGCTAGATTTTTCAAAAGCAAAAACTGACACTGATCTTCAATAATGGAGAGTTCTTCGTATCTCTCCCAAAAAGCCTCCTCGAACCCTCAAAATCTTTCGCTTTTTTAGAAGGAGTTCTGTTTAAGCTGCCGTTAACGTTTTAAATCACACCCTTATCTTTCCAGGCAGGTGTTGATAAAGCGTTTACATTTCTGAATTCGTCGTTACAAGAGAGAGGACAAACAGTTAAATATTTATTTTCATTTTAACAGTTTTTTTTCCGTTTTAATGAAGCAGAATAGATTAACACTTCGGCACGCCCAAGCATCTAAATCAAAATATTTAAGAGAAAACTGTAGAGCAAGAGGAGAGGGATGGAGACGAAAAATAACGAGAAAAGAAAGCAAAAGCCAAGAAAAAAGAGAAAACTAAGAGGGAGAGAGGGAAGGAATTACAGGGAAACAATTATAGAGGGAGGACGAAAGAGGAGGGAGGGGGAGAAATAGGGGGAAAGAAGAGGGAGGAAGAGAGAGGGAGAGGGGAGAGAGAGGAGCGAGAAGAGAGGGAGGAAAGAGAGAACACTAAACGAGGCTTTTTTTGTGAACAAGGAGAAAACTGAGTTTTATGAATGACTCACTGAAAAGCTGTGCTTTTGGAACACAGGCCTTTCATTCCTCAGGTGGCATACTAGACACATTGGAGTGTAATCAAATGACAGTAGAAACATATATAAATGAGTGGATTGCATGGTCATATTGATGAGATTGAATATTGAACACAAGGGAAAGGAACTTACATGAAGAATATTATTATGAATCAAAATCGATAGAGAGATCTAATGCGTAACTTCGATAGCAATTTATATTCTTGCAATATCAGAAGTTAATGAGATGGAGAAAAATGGGAGTTTGTATGGACGGATGGCTATAAGGAAAGGAGGGAAGGAGAGAGATAAATGAAGGAAGAAAAAAGAAGGTGCAGGTAAAATTTCATTCAAGAAATCAAAAAGATGAGATCATCTATGTTTCTATGTACTCCAACAAAGGTTTACGTATAATGGAACCCTCCTGAAAAATCCCTCACTTGTTCAAGAACTGAAGAGACTTGGATTTTTTCCCCATTTTCATGGCACGAGTTAGATAGTGTGCTTTTCTATCGCAAGCCCCCCATTTCTCTTTCTTCTCAGAATGAATTATTGTGGCAGGTGAAACAGAGTAGAACGTAATCTGGAATCGTAAGGAAACTTACAAGGACACAGGATAGAAATCTCCCCTTTTGTGGTGATCCCTCAAAGAAAGGATTTTCAAAGGATTATGACACGTTTATGACATTTTCATTCCGTTTGATCGGATAAAACAACTGAGGTTTTATTGTCATCCCTCCTGTACCTAATCTGGTTTTTAAGTGACTTTATTTGCAATCATTTTTCTCTTTCACAATATCATTTCGTCATATACTCGGAACTTCTGGCTTGCTTTCCCATATTTAAAAATTCCTTTTGTGATATATTACCATAATGTCAAGTGGCATTTCCTTTTCTTTTTGGATTCGGTCAACAGTTAGGTAGGAATTTAGGACTGTTAGGACTGTTATTAGGTATACCTGTATTTCGAAATGTATTTCCTTCCTAATTTCATCAGCATTCACTGATTCATTCCTCTCCGTCAAAGATTTCTCTCCATATATGAATTCTTCGCTTCCCCTCCACAACTACATTGGTACAAGAAGAACCAGAACGTTCGTAAATAAAACGTCAAAAACAGCACTCTGTCTAGCGTTTAAACACGAAAGTACTTCCATATAGGTTCACAGTTGGAAAATCCGACAAGATGAGAAGTAGAGAAGCTGCAAATAAAATCAGACATATCTCGAAGCAAGGGAAAAATCTGTTTCCCTGAACATCTCACACCTGTAGAATCCAACTTTACAACGGTTGTAAAACTCATGACCATCAATGCAAACATCTCTGATAGATTTGTCGGAATTACCTCGGTTCCAGACGAAAGAAACAAATTCAAATTAGATGCGTCATGCGTCATTATCCGGTAAGTATGAAGTTGTAGCTCTCATTGAGTAGTTCATGGAATGACTCACATTGACTCACTACTCCCAAGTTATTACTATTGAGTTCTTACACCTTTTACCTTGATCTTAGTAGAATCTGTGGTGCGTGAACGAGGTTTGTATCACTTTGGGACAGTACAATTAGTTTGGTAATTACGTGGAGTCATTGTTGTGACTCATTCTACAGGTTCCATTTTCTATCCGTTTCCGTAATAAAAGTATTATGAAAATTCTCGATAACTTTGGGTCAGATGTTTGGATCATAAAACAGCTATAAAGACTGACTAATTGAGAGGGCATGTGAATCGTTTACGGTTTAGGAGACTTGTTAGGACTGTTCAGTTATTAGATTGTTAGGTATACCTGTATTTCCTTCGTAATTTCATCAGCATCCATTCATTTATTCCTCTCCGTCAAAGATTTCTCTCTATGTATGATTTCTTCGATTCCCCTCCACAACTACATTGGTACAGAAAGAACCAGAACGTTCCACCCATAAAACGTTAAAAACAGCACTCTGTCTAGCGTTTAAACACGAAAGTACTTCCATATAGGTTCACAGTTGGAAAATCCAACAAGATGAGAAGTAGAGAACTCCACAACCACATTGGTACAGAAAGAACCAGAACGTTCCACCCATAAAACGTAAAAAACAGCACTCTGTCTAGCGTTTAAACACGAAAGTACTTCCATATAGGTTCACAGTTGGAAAATCCAACAAGATGAGAAGTAGAGAAGCTGCAAATAAAATCAGACATATCTCGAAGCAAGGGAAAAATCTGTTTCCCTGAACATCTCACACCTGACCGAGTTCAACACGAAGAAAATTTTCGCACTGCGTAAAAACATTTTCCTTTCCGTGAAGAGGAGTGAAGCCTTTTCCGTATTCTATGTGTAGCATAGAGAGCATAAAATGAAGAGTGGAGATTTCAATGCTGTGGAAGTCAGAAATGAAGCTGCTTCATAACAGTAATGTGTAAATCTTTTCCGTATTCTATGTGTAGCCTGTAGCATAGAGAGCATAAAATGAAGAGTGGAGATTTCAATGCTGTGGAAGTCAGAAATGAAGCTGCTTCATAACAGTAATGTGTAAAAAAAAGTGATATCCCTTCCTAAGACTGACGAGAGAAAATAAGACAAGAAATGGAAGAATATAACGAGAGAAAATAGGACGAGAAAGACGTCGAAGAAATGGAGAAGACCAAACATTTTCCTTTCCGTGAAGAGGAGTGAAGTCTTTTCCGTATTCTATGTGTAGCATAGAGAGCATAAAATGAAGAGTGGAGATTTCAGTGCTGTGGAAGTCAGATATGAAGCTGCTTCATAACAGTAATGTGTAAAAAAAAAAGTGATATCCCCCCCTAAGACTCACGAGAGAAAATAAGACAAGAAATGGAAGAATATAACGAGAGAAAATAGGACGAGAAAGACGTCGAAGAAATGGAGAAGACTAATTTGAAAGAAGAGATTGAGGGCGAAGTAGAGAACGAAAGGGGAAAGGCATGACAGAATAGAAAGAGAATATTGTAGAAAATGAAGTAGTGTAGGAGGTTTGTTGAAGTTAGTCGATGAAATTGTCATCAAACTCATCAGCATTCAAGACCAGTGCGTCTATTAGGCAATATGGTGATATCCCCCCCCCCAAGACTGACGAGAGAAAATAAGACAAGAAATGGAAGAATATAACGAGAGAAAATAGGACGAGAAAGACGTCGAAGAAATGGAGAAGACTAATTTGAAAGAAGAGATTGAGGGTGAAGTAGAGAACGAAAGGGGAAAGGCATGACAGAATAGAGAGAGAATATTGTAGAAAATGAAGTAGGTAGTGTAGGAGGTTTGTTGAAGTTAGTCGATGAAATTGTCATCAAACTCATCAGCATTCAAGACCAGTGCGTCTATTAGGCAATATGGTTAATAATTCAACAATATGTACGCGACTGTCATATATGATAACACTATTTTCACTAACCACATTATTCATTGGTTCTAAGTTTCTCTGCTTGTGTCCTCTTCTTAAATTGCCGTGTATGCTCTGTCTTATAGTAGGACTTCCTTTATAAGCGCCACATCCTCGTTGGACTTTACATCCTGTTTTCAAGTGTTTCCTCATAGTGTAGGAGGTTTGTTGAAGTTAGTCGATGAAATCGTCATCAAACTCATCAGCATTCAAGACCAGTGCGTCTATTAGGCAATATGGTTAATAATTCAACAATATATGTACGCGACTGTCATATGATAACGCTATTTTCACTAACCACATTATTCATTGGTTCTAAGTTTCTCTGCTTGTGTCCTCTTCTTACATTGCCGTGTATGCTCTGTCTTATAGTTTATATTCTTGCAATATCAGAAGAGTAATGAGATGGAGAAAAATGGGAGTTTGTATGGACGGATGGCTATGAGGAAAGGAGGGAAGGAGCGAGATAAATGAAGGAAGAAAAAGAACCTTTCATACCCTGGTGACATGAGAGAAAAAATGGAAAATCTTGGATAGTCAATAATAAAACGTAAATAACGTGCAGTGCAATGCAAAGGCACTGTTTTGCATAAGGTCGTGATCAGTGATCATGATCACCCATAAACACAACAGTACTGTTCCTAAAGTTCCCGAAAAGTTCCAGATAAGTCTTAAAACAGGTTAAGTTATGTAGGTTAGGTCCTGAAACGCAAGAGATAAATAAAAAAAAAAAGGAAAAACTAGACCAAAGGTACCGGTAAGTCGGAAGGATAAAGTAGATAAGGGGGCAGGATGTGGTGAAAGCGAATTTCATTAGAAAAACACACCCGGAAAAAGCTAAAGGGATGCTGTGTGAAGGATCAATATAGGAAACTTGTTCAATCCCCTCCCTTCCTTTCAACCCTTCTTCCCCTCCTTTTCCTTGCTTCAACTCTCCCCTCTCCTCTTCCGCTCCATCAACCCTTCCCCTACTCTCCTACCCTTTTCCCTCTCCTCCCTTCCTTCAGACTCCCCCTTCCCCTCTCTCTTATTATCTCGGGACTTCCTCCATTTCTTTCCAATGTCTCTTGCATTCCTAACCTCATTCTGTACCATGGAGAAAGAGGGAAGAGTAGGAGGAGGGGGAGAAAGAGGAGAGGAGAAGGAGTAGGAGAAAGAAGGGGAGCGAAAGAGGAGGGGAGAAACGGAGAGCTTGAAATAGAGAGAAGGAGTGGGGATTCTGTATACCGCTGAAGAAAAAGGTGAGGATGCGGGGAAGAGAAAATTCTTTACCACCGAGAAGACATTGGGAGATGAAATTGTATGACGTCACTAAATAACTTGAAGATTAATTTTATGCATAGGACAAAGTTGAGGACAGGCGTACTCTACATAAACAAGGAGGAGGAAGAGGAGGAGGAGAAGGAGGAGGAGGAGGACAGAGGGAGGAAGAGAGGCTGTGTATACCACAGACATGTAGACTATTTTTCATTTTATGCCCCCACACCCCACTGTTGAATTCTAAATGCGTAGAATAGTGAATTTTCGAGAATATGACAAAAACTGTGCAGCAACAAACTATCGCAGTTGTAGGAAAAGTATTCGAGCATTTTAATTTTAGCACATCCACCAATTTTATTCAAATGTAAATTAGATACATCCACCAGATTTTACGAAATGTTATGGTAGCACATCCACCAAATTTTACGAAATGTTATTTTGCCACGTTTTCTAGACTCCTCCTGGCAGTAGGAAATCTTCAATCAAAAATTACCAAGTTCAGTTTTCGAAGAAAGCTTACGAAAACTCTGGAAGGATAACACTATTTTCACTAACCACATTATTCATTGGTTCTAAGTTTCTCTGCTTGTGTCCTCTTCTTACATTGCCGTGTATGCTCTGTCTTATAGTAGGACTTCCTTTATAAGCGCCACATCCTTCTTGGTCTTTACATCCTGTTTTCAAGTGTTTCCTTAAAAAAACTCAAGTCTACAGAAAGGGTTGTCACCGTGTAATTGATACAAGGTTCAGGAGATTGAGGAATAAGTTTGGTTATTTTGAAATGTGTGTGAATCACTCGGGAGGTTTCTCTATGACAAATTGTGAATTTAAAGGGGTTTCATGTAGCCATCAGAGTAGATCAAAAGTTCAAGTCAGATATTTCACAAGTTTCCAAAGGAGAACTGCCAAATTAATTGCCCCAAAAGCTATTCAAACAATGGTTTTGACATGGCCGAACATCCTTTATTTAAATTGTATGAAATTCATGAGTTTTTAATTGAATGCCAAGATTGCTTAGTGCATTATTAATTCAAATTCATGTTCTATCAACCATAATCTCTCCTTCCTATGGCTCCCCACTAGTTAGTCCCTACAACTACTTCCAAGAGATAACGACATGAACTGCATGAACTTTTTTACATAATTTCACAATGGATGCTTGGTTAAACCAGGTGAATGGGTGTTAAGATATCCTACAGAATTGGGGAGAAGAGTAGAAGTTTGTGGTGATCGGAACGGTAAATAAATTTGTGGTTTTCCGACATTTCTGATGAGCACGGAAACTCTGATGAGCACGAAAAAGGTGAAATCCCATGTACGGGGAAAAGAGTAGGAGTTTGTGGTGATCGGAACGGTAAATAAATTTGTGGTTTTCCGACATTTCTGATGAGCACGGAAACTCTGATGAGCACGAAAAAGGTGTTGGAGCTTTCTAGTGCATTATAAATGGTTTGTTTCAATTGAACTGTTATAAGCACTGTTCAGCATTGCAAGTATTTTGACTTGATACAAGGTTCAGGAGATTGAGGAATAAGTTTGGTTATTTTGAAATTTGTGTGAATCACTCGGGAGGTTTCTCTATGACAAATTGTGAATTTTAAAGGGGTTTCATGTAGCCATCAGAGTAGATCAAAAGTTCAAGTCAGATATTTCACAAGTTTCCAAAGGAGAACTGCCAAATTAATTGCCCCAAAAGCTATTCAAACAATGGTTTTGACATGGCCGAACATCTTTTATTTAAATTGTATGAAATTCATGAGTTTTTAATTGAATGTCAAGATTGCTTTGTGCATTATTAATTCAAATTCATGTTCTATCAATCATAATCTCTCCTTCTCCTATGGCTCCCCACTAGTTAGTCCCTACAACTACTTCTAAGAGATAACAACATGAACTGCATGAACTTTTTTACATAATTTCACAGGTTAAACCAGGTGAATGGGTGTTAAGATATCCTACAGAATTAAAATATTTCATTTTTGTTAGCGGAAATGTTTCATACGCAGCCAGAGCACTCTAAAATTTATTCGCATGTCTAAACAACAACTCCTCAAGAAAGAAGAAAGAATAGAACAATTCCCAGAAGAAGTTCTTGAGCAACAACTTCTTGGTTGGCATAATAATGTTTGTGTTATGTATGTAATGTACTAATGTATGTATGTATGAAGAACTTTAACAAAGACAACACCAGACCAAAACCCAGCCCTAAATTGATTCCCAGACCTAAATTTATTCATGAAATTTTGTGAAAACGAAAACGTAGGTCAGCTTTTTTGTCCATTTTATGTCTTTGAAAGAACTTTATTTAAAGGTGCAAACATGGAGTAGGACCGATGATGATAGGGCTGCCCAGACATGTCTAAACAACAACTCCTCAAGAAAGAAGAAAGAATAGAACAATTCTCAGAAGAAGTTCTTGAGCAACAACTTCTTGGTTGGCATAATAATGTTTGTGTTTGTATGAAGAACTTTAACAAAGACAACACCAGACCAAAACCCAGCCCTAAATTGATTCCCAGACTTAAATTTATTCATGAAATTATGTGAAAACGAAAACGTAGGTCCAGCTTTTTTGTCCATTTTATGTCTTTGAAAGAACTTTATTTAAAGGTGCAAACATGGAGTAGGACCGATGATGATAGGGCTGCCCAGAAAACCAATTATTCATAAAAGTACGTTCAAAAGAGTAATATTAAAAAATCAGACCTATTTAAGATACTAAGACAGATTAGTCTATTGACTTGGATAAACCATGGTCTCTCGAAAGAATGCACATGAATTCTTTGAATTATTTCTGAATGAAATATTAAAACCAGATATTCATAAAAGTACGTTGAAAAGAGTAATATTAAAAAATCAGACCTATTTAAGATACTAAGACAGATTAGTCTATTGACTTGGATAAATCATGGTCTCTCGAAAGAATGCACATGAATTCTTTGAATTATTTCTGAATGAAATATAAAGCAGTCTCTGATGACTAGGGAATTCCTAGATATAAATAAATGATGTACGCATGGTAACAAATTTGTGGCCGGGTCAAGCTAGAGAAGTGTGTGTGATATATCATCTGTCATCCTGTATCCTTCATACAAACTGTTCAAATCCTTTTCATCCCAATTAACAACAGTTATGACACATCACGGGATTCAACAGTGGCGGATTACATGGCAGGTGGTTTGGGTTCAGAAAAATTGGGTAAGGTTTCTGTCTGAAGCGCAATGATTTTATTACAAAAATTCACAGGGTCACGAGCCCATCAAGAACAGAATACAATTATTCGGTAATTTCCTTAAGAAATCGTAAATACAGATGTCGAGTCTGAAGAGTTGGATAAGGAAGCAGATAGTTGCTTGGTCATCAAGCAGATAGTTGCACTTTATTTGAAGCCATTCGTTGAGATTGGAAATGCAAGAATTGCAAATAATAAAGCCATAAGTACCTATCTACATAGTAAGTGTCAGTCCCGTAAACTAAACCAGAAGTAAAGGACTCGAGGATTACATTTTCAGTGGTCTAGTTGAATAATCGACTGTCGACACTGACAAATAACTAGGTACATTAATACATTCTGACTTGAGGTAGACAGTAGAATATCTTCCTTAATTATTCATTTCATAGTCGGTGTCCCTCGTACATATTTCGAGTAGGTACTCTTTGAAGATCCTCTGAAGAATGTGAACCATCCAACCAGAGGGGAGAAAGACGGATGTTGAGGAATGTACCATTCAAAAACTGACGATAGTTTAGGTGTCCCTCGTACATATTTCGAGTAGGTACTCTTTGAAGATCCTCTGAAGAATGTGAACCATCCAATCAGAGGGGAGAAAGACGGATGTTGAGGAATGTACCATTCAAAAACTGACGATAGTTTTGCTGTCAAAATCCAATCAATGAAGCAAAAGAGGTGACTCACCGTGTTCAAAATTCTGACATCGATAGATTCATTCACAAAGATCGAAAAAACTGATAAATGAATTCACTCTTGGTATTGGTACCCTCAAATTTACGATTTAGAATCGGTATAGGTATTTCATCAAAGCAACGCCTTATCACGAAGCCCACACAGTGAGAACATTTGCATACAACTTCAATCAAATCTCTTCAAACAGATTTTGCATACAATTTCAATCAGATCTGCATATTCATATTGATCCGAAAACTGTAAAATAATAACACAAGTCGAGCAAAAATCATCACGATCATTATTTGTAAACAATCTATTTATAAGTCTCAAGGTTGAGACCATTGGTCAAAACAAAAAAAATCTGAGCTATTCCTGGACACTGGGTATACGGTCAACTTGGTGTTTCCAAGGAAATGACACAACCTGATCCTCGAGCAGTGGTCATAGTCATAGCACAAATCATAATCATTAGAAATATCATAATGATATAAGTATGTACATATCAGCGAAATTCATCTCTTCAAGATGAGTTGATATTTCACCATGAACGGTGATCGCACGAAGTAGATGTAAATTCCTTCGACGTCACGGAAAATCATATATTCATGAATTTTTGCTTCGTTCATGTGATTTTGAAGAAGCAATGGAATCACATGATAAAAACAGGGTATTGTCCTGCCATTAGGAGGCCTATTTCTATTTCAATAGAGTGCTAAGATAACTAGAAAAGACAATGCTCTACAATAGTGCACCATGTATTCTTGATAGTCAGGCGTTAAAAAATACACGGCTTCAAACACATTATGGATGGGTATGCAAATGCAACTCTTTCTATCAGTCTCACATTACTCACCTATACCACAATTTGTGGTTTTAATACTCAATTGAATGTTTAATATGAAATTACACTCGCAAATAATGATATTTTAACCAACGCGTCTGTCCGTTGACGCGGAATTCCACACTACCTAAATCAAATAAGTGGAAAATTTAAGCACCTCTGAAAAATGCAAGAAAAGATTCATCGTTCAAAATCAATCCATCAACCACCAAACTTTAGAATCACACAGGTAGAGTCCCTAAGGTCTCGATTTCTGTACCTTAATATGTGGTAGGATCAATTTCAGTGTTTAGGACAGAATATGCTCAAACTAGAATAATTATCTGAAACCAGTGATTTACTTTCTGTTCTTTTGGAGACAACGGATTGTGGAACTCTTAATCGTCAGCTTACTTAAATTCTCTAGGTTTCTAAGGAGAATAAGTGCCTAAGTAATCTACTCTGCTTAAGAATCAACAATGCCTGTAACATCAACATCTACATAAGATTCTTTAGTAAGGACTCTGTAGAAATGAGTTAAATCAGACCTAAACCAAGTTTACATAACACCGACTTCATCGCATGGATTGGATACAGTCAAGTACTTAGGTGTCAACAGTGACATGCCATTTCAATTAACGCATTAAAAGCTAATAAAATAATTTCAATGCCTATACCTCAGTAGGTAGGTAAGTACATAAAGTACCAGTCACTATACTTGTCACCCAACTTTCTCCTGAAGTAAATCAGATCGTTTACAAGGTAGATGATTTTAGAACCTTCCAGGTTAGACTCAAATAGAAATTTCAGAGGAAAAGTACAAAGGGATAGATGGAAAAAGTGATATCTCTTGTATGAGAACCTCTAAAAGTAGAGAACAGACTGGACAGAGTACTCCGGGATTTTACAAGACAAAATTGACAGTAGGTAAGTAAAATAGACAGAATCAGTACTAGTTATTACAACAGAACTCAACACAAGGTAAAAGAACCAGAACATCCAATAATCCTAGCAAAGTATGATAAAATGGTCACTATTGTGTGAAAAAAATCACCCACAATTTCCTGATGACAAAAAGAGTAACTAGCTGACGAGTACAGTAGCAAAGAAACAGACAATACAAAATGAAGTCACTCAATCCTACTCAGAAAGAACACATTCAAAACAACAAACACAACTTTCATACCCACTTAATCCTGAAACAACACTGACTAGTGGGCAATTTATTGTTGAAATTAGAGTAATACTCTCCAATCTTCACAGAAGTGTCTCATTGATAACTTGTCCCACCGACTTCAGCAATTTTAGCATCCCATTCACCATTCTGATATTTCCGATTCTCCTACCTTCATTCTTTATTATGAAAGAACAATACTCTCGTGTTACGTCATACTCATCAACAACCCATGGAATGGTAAATTCGCAGAAAGATGACGTCATAAGGATTTCATATGGAACTTGCTATATATTCGGACATGCTTGGAATTCTTTAGAACGCGCTTTGTTCAATTCTTTACATGAAGGAAGATTCTCCGGTCCTCCCAGTCTTGATAGTACAATTACTTAATACATAATATATATTTAAAGGTAAGGTACAAGTGGTACAACTCTTGCTTATGAGATGCGTCTTTCACTGTGATACCTATGCATAATATTATTTCGGGTGGCCTTTGTGGGTCTCTCCAAGAAAAAAAAAAAAAAAAAATCAAGGAAAGCCCTTTTCAAGGGTGGCCTTTGTGGGTCTCTCCAAGAAAAAAAAAAAAAAAAAATCAAGGAAGAGCCTTATCAATCAGTAGTCCATGTGACTTTTCTCTCAACGGGACCATTCAAAGCAACAATCAACAATACCCACATCACATGTCATGCTATGTAAATAAACATACAGAGATTTACACTTTGTAAGTAATTAGTATTTTATATGAACACATGATTGTATAGACATAGAGATTGTACTGGTCTAAACTTGTGTACAAACGCCATAAACAATTAATTAAACAGTTGAACATCTAAGTACGTATAGCAAGATTTATCTTATTGTTCAAACTCATGCCAAACTATCGACAGATTTGGTAGCGCTCTCTGATGAAGAACAAGACAACATGAGTTGAGCATCTGGCTGCAGGAATTCTGCATGCCTTCTTTCGTGTAATCCTGCTGATGCCAACAGTGTCCTCATCATGACTTCACGATCACGAGAACACGGTAAACAATCCGCTAGTTTGTCACGTATACTGGGTATGATCAAATCTTGATACAGGATCAGAGATTCAGGTTAAGTGCCAAAACTCTGGGGGATGAACTTTGTCATCAATCATTGTGCAACCGTTATCTGTCCACTGCTAGTGACAAAAATCTCTTGATCTTCCTATTTTTATGTCCTTCAACTGAGTTACACTGTCTCTACTCAGTTTCTTATACTACTGTAAATGAAAATTGAGGGACAAGATACTTGACTTACCCTGTATAAATATTCACAACTAATAATAGGTATCTAGCTACGTATTTCTTCTGGAAAGGACTCAACTAGGAAACTATACCTAGAAAGGTAGGTATAGAAGAGAAGGTATGTAAGTACCTCGGTTTTACGTATAGCTCATTAACATGGATAGGACTTCTGAGAAAGACTTAGGTAGGTACCTAATACCTGCTAGAAATAGTGCAAAAATATGCAAATAATACCTATCGTCGTTGAATTCCAGGAAATTAGCTTCTATATTCAAAGAGAACTGCTTCTACCTAGATTGGTATAAATTTCAGTTTTGTCATAGTAAACTTTGGAGGAGGAACACAGCCTTCAATATGTTTGGTCAGTGTGTTCTTCTCACCCATCTTTCATCGCATACTTCCGACTTTTTTAAGGAACAGGTTACAGTTCAATCTATCAAACCTCTAAAAAAATAGGTACCTAGCTATAAAGGAGAGTGCTAATAAATACGAGTAGAATTGGTAAACAATTTAGCATAGTGAACAACCTAAGGCATTAGGTACCCTACATTCCAAAAAAATACTGAATTTTGACCTCAAGGTACTGATTTTTTTCGAAACGTACTGAGTGTGTTTAGAACTCGGTAGTAATATGGTACACATCAACCTAGGTATGGGTACCCGGAACTCATTATGATGATGGCGGGGGTTCGTGAGATTAAATCCGGGTACCCAAGGGGCACGCGGGCGAAAAAAAGGTTGAGAACCGATGACCTATTGCATTTTAGATATTCGTAAGTATTTTATTACTAGTTTCATCGTGTTTACACATAGGTAGCTATGTAGGTAAGCACTTGGTGAACGAGCAAAAATGAACTTAACTTCTCTTGTGTTAGGAATAGAGGAAATTGTTTAGGGAAATTTTTCACTTGTTATTCTTTGTGAGAGGTTGCAAATTCAATTTTTACACCCTTTTATAGCGGAACTAGGCGGAGAACAACAGTGAGAGGAAGAAGAGGAGGAGGATGATGAGTGAAAGGTAGAAGAGGAGGAAGAGAAGGGATGAAAGATAAAGAGGAAGAAGAGAAGGAGGAGGAGGAGGAGTGGAAGGTAGAAAGGAAGCTGGAAAGAGGATAAAAATAAGGAGAGAAATAGGAGGAGAATAGAAAAGAAACAGAGTAAGATGAAAAGTAAGAAAAAAATATAGAGGAGGATAAAGGAAGAGAAAAGAGAAGAATGAGAAAGGAGAGGAGGAGAATCGATAGAGCAAGAGAAAGAGGAGAATGACTCGTGTATTTTATCCCTTTTATAGCGGAACTAGGCGAAGAACAACAGTGAGAGGAAGAAGAGGAGGAGGATGATGAGTGGGAGGTAGAAGAGGAGGAAGAGAAGGCATGAAAGATAAAGAGGAAGAAGAGAAGGAGGAGGAGTGGAAGGTAGAAGACGAGGAAGAAGAGAAGGGATGAAAAATAAAGAGAGGGGAAGAAAAGGAAGCTGGAAAGGAGGATAAAAATAAGGAGTTGGAAGAGAAATAGGAGGAGAATAGAAAAGAAACAAAGTAAGATGAAAAGTAAGAGAAAAATATAGAGGAGGATAAAGGAAGAGAAAAGAGAAGAATGAGAAAGGAGAGGAGGAGAATCGATAGAGCAAGAGAAAGAGGAGAATGAGAAGATAGAGGATAAGAAAGAAGGAGAGGCTGAAGATAAATGGGCAGAAGTGGAGGGAAAGAAAGAGACAAAGGAGAGAAGGATGAGGAAGAGAAATAGGAGGAGTAGAAAAGGAGTAAAAGGAACAGAAAGTATGAAGACATAGCGTATAGGAGCATTAAATTTACTTTATGAGAAAGGAGAGGAGGAGAATCGATAGAGTAAGAGAAAGAGGAGAACGAGAAGATGGAGGATAAGAAAGAAGGAGAGGCTGAAGATAAATAGGCAGAAGTGGAGGGAAAGAAAGAGACAAAGGAGAGAAGTATGAGGAAGAGAAATAGGAGGAGTAGAAAAGGAGTAAAAGGAACAGAAAGTATGAAGACATAGCGTATAGGAGCATTAAATTTACTTTCCATTCAGCTTTATTGATTTGTATTATGAAAATTCTACACTCTTGTCTTGGTCTCATTAGTCATTAATCATTGAATTATCCTTTCTTTCCCTTCCTATTCACTTATTTACTCTTCTTCTTCTTCTTCTTCTTCTTCATCTTCTTCTTCTTTTTCTTCTTCATCTTCTTCTTCTTCCTCCTCTTCTTCATCATCCACTTCCTCCTCTTCTTTTTTCTCATTCCTTCCTACTCACTTCCTTTTACATAGTCCTTCTCTTTCCTTTTCTTCTTTTCCTCTCCTCTCCTCTTTCTCTTCCTTTTCTCGGTATATTTTCTCTTTATTTTCATTTATTTGAAATCAGCTCAGCCTTTAATCAAACTTTTTCCAGCACAAGAGAAGGTATTCTTTATCTTAGGAGGTGTTTATTTTATGTACATAAATTTATAAAAAATAAAGGGAATAATTTTCAATTCAATTCAATTCAATTCTTCTTCTTCTTCTTCTTCTTCTTCTTCTTCTTCTTCTTCTTCTTCTTCATCTTCTTCTTCTTCCTCTTCTTCATCATCTACTTCCTCCTCTTCTTTTTTCTCATTCCTTCCTACTCACTTCCTTTTACATAGTCCTTCTCTTTCCCCTTCTTCTCTTCCTCTCCTCTCCTTTTTCTCTTCCTTTTCTCGGTATATTTTCTCTTTATTTTCATTTATTTGAAATCAGCTCAGCCTTTAATCAAACTTTTTCCAGCACAAGTTTTCTGTACTGACACAAAGCTGTCTTGTGTCTGAACGGATAAAAGCTAAACTTTTTTCTGTGGAATAAACCCAGGGTTCTGGGTTTATTTCCAAGAATTGGAAAGTATGTAGGTGAATTATGTAGAAAAACAACCCTCGTGCTAGCCCAGTTAGCTTGAAGGGTAAGCGGACACGTGTTTGATTTCTACCTGAACATATAGATTCGTTCTCGGAACGGTTGGCTTTCTCCTGTCCTGTCCTCCTCTCTTCGGTTACAGTTTTCGCTATCAAATCTCTCTTTCTTTACCATTTCAACTGTGAGTAAGTATTGAGATCGAACCATTGGAGTGCTTTCTCTTTGAAGGGAGAATGGTAGTGGATGAGAACATAGGAAGGTATGGAGGGGTGGGATAAAAGGTAACTCAGACCCCGAATAAAATTGGGGAAATAGTGGATGAGAACATAGGAAGGTTTGGAGGGGTAGGATAAAAGGTAACTCAGACCCCGAATAAAATTGGGGAAAGGTGTAGTAAGAATAAGAAAAGTGAAGACGAAAGGGGAGAGAGGAAGAAGAAGACGAAGAAAAGGTGGAAGGAAAAAAGAGAGAAGGAAGGATGAGAAAAACAAGGAAAGGACCTTGTAAGAATCTTAAGGCAAAGAAAAGTTAAGTGAATTGTTGGGAAAATAAACGAAAAATGAATTACTAGAAAAAGAAGGAAGGATGAGAAAAACAAGGAAAGGACCTTGTAAGAATCTTAAGGCAAAGAAAAGTTAAGTGAATTGTTGAGAAAATAAACGAAAAATGAATTACTAGAAAGATTTAGGATAGAGAAAAGAAAGGCAGGAAGTTTGTACAATGGTTTTGGGAGATTATCTATTTCTTCAATTAAACAAGAACAGCATTCATATTTCATTTGAATTCTACTTTGAAGAATTTGACTAAAGAATAGAATGGAACAGTTTTTATTACTTTCCTTATCCTATAGGAAGGAAAGTACCTAATGTAATCGGGTCAAATTTTCAATGGTCAGTTTTTAGTGCCAAAACACGTTTTGATTTATGTTTCGGGAGCTGGGTAGAAAAAAGAAAAACTTCTTGACGTAATGTAAAGAAAAATAACTAGGTTCTGATTAATAAAGTTTGTCTGACAGGAAATATAATCGGAAAGTACGAAGAAAAGGTGGAAGGAAAAAAGGAAGAAGGAAGGATGAGAAAAACAAGGAAAGGACCTTGTAAGAATCTCAAGGCAAAGAAAAGTTAAGTGAATTGTTGGGAAAATAAACGAAAAATGAATTACTAGAAAGATTTAGGTTAGAGAAAAGAAAGAAAGGAAGTTTGTACAAAATCGGAAAGAGAGAGAGAGAAAAGAACTTGGAGGAGACAGATGGGCAAAAGGAGAGTAATAGAAAAGAAGAGGGAAGAGCGGGGAAGAAAGAATACAAAAGGAATGGTAGGAAGTAGATAGTAAGGAGGGAGGAAAAGAGAGATAAAAGAATGGGATGGAGAGAAGGAGGTTAGAGAAAGGAGTGGGTGAAAGACAAAAAAAAATAAGAAGGAAGTAAACGTAGGAAAAGAAAGAGAGAGGAAGACAAATAAATAAATGTGGGTGGGATGGAAAGGGAAAGGAAGGGAGAGAGGGAAGAGGAACAGGGGGAGAAAAGCAAATAAATAAGACAACAGGTTCTGATTAATAAAGTTTGTCTGACAGGAAATATAATCGGAAAGAGAGAGAGAGAAAAGAACTGGGAGGAGAAAGATGGGCAAAAGGAGAGTAATAGAAAAGAAGAGGGAAGAGCGAGGAAGAAAGAATACAAAAGGAATGGTAGGAAGTAAATAAGTAGAGCTGAAAGAGGGAGGGAAAAACAAATAAAGTAAATAGGGAGAATGGGATGGAGAGAAGGAGGTAGAGAAAGGAGTGGGTGAAAGACAAAAAAAAAAAATAAGAAGGATAAGAAGGAAGTAAACGTAGGAAAAGAAAGAGACAGGAAGACAAATAAATAAATGTGGGTGGGATGGAAAGGGAAAGGAAGGGAGAGAGGGAAGAGGAACAGGGGGAGAAGGGCAAATAAATAAGACAACGAAGGAGGTCTTGAAACCAGAAGGGGAGAAATATGTATAAAGAAAAAAAGGGAGAGAGAGGAAGAGGGCGTAAGAGAAGAGAGAGATACCACCACCGTGGAAAGAAAGACGAATGAGATGGAAAGAGAGGGAGGGAAAAAATAAAGTTGGAGGGATGGATGGAGAGAAGGGGAGAAAGGAGATTATCTATTTCTTCAATTAAACAAGAACAGCATTCATATTTCATTTGAATTCTAGGTACTTTGAAGAATTTGACTAAAGAATAGAATGGAACAGTTTTTATTACTTTCCTTATCCTATAGGAAGGAAAGTAATGTAATCGGGTCAAATTTTCAATGGTCAGTTTTTAGTGCCAAAACACGTTGGTACCTACTTTGCTTATCCTATAGGAAGGAAAGTAATGTAATGGGGTCAAATTTTCAATGGTCAGTTTTTAGTGCCAAAACACGTTTTGAGGTCCCTAGAGCCTAAATATAAAGTTTCAGCCATTGGTCCGTGTGTGTGTGTGTCTGTCTGTAAACAAAATATCTCGAGAACGGTATGAGCTAGTGACTTGAAATTTGGTATGTAGTCCATAAATGTGATAAGGATGTAATCATGTAATACAAAACTTTTGGTTAAGATAGGTGCTGCGTTAGGCGGTATTTTGACCGCTTATTGGCGGCTTTCGACCGCTTCTTGGCGGTTTTCAGCTATACTGACTAAACGGTTAGAGATTTCGTAAAAGTTACAATAGACGAACACCCATATAAGTATTATTCAATAGTATGAGGAAAGTCGTGTGATGTTCACACCAGATTTTTTTACTTTTTTATATTTTTCCAGAAATTTATAAGGAATTGAGAGGAAGAAGAAGAATAATCGGAGGTCCCTAGAGCCTAAATACAAAGTTTCAGGCATTGGTCTGTGTGTGTGTCTGTCTTTAAACAAAATATCTCGAGAAAGGTAAGAGCTAGAGACTTGAAATTTGGCATGCAGCTGTCAAATGTGACAAGGATGCAACACTTTTGGTTAAGATCGGTGCAATGGTTGGCGGCATTTTACCGCTTTTTGGCGGTTTTAGGTGTAATTCAATAATATCTCGGGAACTTGAAATTTGGTATGTAGTCCTTACAATAGACGAACACCCAAATAAGCATTATTTAATAGGATAAGGAAAGTCGTGTGATGTTCACACCAGATTTTTTACTTTTTTATATTTTTCCAGAAATTTATAAGGAATTGAGAGGAAGAAGAAGAAGAATAAGGAGAAGAATAAGAAGAGGAATAAAGAGAAAGAGGAGGAGGAGGAGGAGATGAAGAAGAAGCCCTCCAGTGTTTCCTGTTAAAATCCACAAGTTGTTGTGCGATTTCCATTAATATTTCATGTATTCAATAGGATAAGGAAAGTCGTGTGATGTTCACACCAGATTTTTTACTTTTTTATATTTTTCCAGAAATTTATAAGGAATTGAGAGGAAGAAGAAGAATAAGGAGAAGAAAAAGAAGAGGAATAAAGAGAAAGAGGAGGAGGAGGAGATGAAGAAGAAGCCCTCCAGTGTTTCCTGTTAAAATCCACAAGTTGTTGTGCGATTTCCATTAATATTTCATGGTGTCCTCAAACTTGACTATAACTTTTTTAGACCAAAATAAAGCTTGCAGTTACGTAGGTAGGTAGGTAGGTGGGAGGTGGGTACCTACTTTTTCAACCTTCAAACTAGTCGTAAAAGAAAATAACAAGTTTCCCTTTTTCGCTCAGTAACTTTTTTGGACCAAAATAAAGCTTGCAGTTACGTAGGTAGGTAGGTGGGAGGTGGGTACCTACTTTTTCAACCTTCAAACTAGTCGTAAAAGAAAATAACAAGTTTCCCTTTTTCGCTCACATTTTCCAAAGTTTCAACTTTTCAAATCCTTTGCAAGCTTTTGAATATTTCTTCCTCTTCAAATCCAAAGTCAAGTTTTTAAAAAAGCAATCAAACAAAAAAGAGAAAGTTGTTATAAAGGGAATTGTAACTACGAAGTTCTTATCGTCCCGAGAAGGAGGACAGGATGGGAAATTTAGCCGTTCCGAGAACGAATCTTATCTGTTTGGGATAAAGTTCTCTCCGGGCAGGAATCGAACCCGCGATCTAGCACTTACAAATCGGGTGCCCTACCTTACAAACTAACTACTAACTGGGCTTAGTAAATAATTTGTATTCTTCTATTTTGTCAATTTGTATGAATGCCGTGTTATTAAGTAAGTATGCAATATGCAATGAACAATTCATTAGTGGAAGTGGCTCATTCACACTAAAATCAGTTCAAGTTTAACTCTTTAATTACCTACTCGTAAGCAATCTGATTGGTTGATTTCAAGTTTTGGTATTGGACGATTACTGGTTTAACTCAGTTTATATTTTTTGCTGGTTTTGTGTACAAATAGGTCTAATCAAATCTAACTAGATTAGATACAAAATCAATCAATCTTCAATTCCCTCGAAGAGGTTTCGGCGAAAAGTTTTCCGAGAAGATTTTCCATCGAGATCAAACAAAAAAGGTTTCTCGAGAAATTCAATCAGAAAAAGCAACCCAGCCAAAGGGAAACGAGGAAGAGGAGAAATCTGAACATTCACTAGTCAAACACGAGGATTTTCAGGAGTTTTTTCCAAACGCAGAATGTAGGATGACATCAATGTTAGGAGAAGGAGAAAAAGAGGAGGAGAACAAGAAGGAAGAGAGGAGGAGAACGAAAGAAGGATCAGAAGAAGGTGGACGAAGAAAAGAAGGAGGAGGGGGAATAAAATTTGGATGAGGATACGAAGAAGAAGAAGGAGAACAAGTAAGAGAAGAAGAAAAAGAAGGAGGAGGAGCAAGACGAGGGGAAGAAGGAGGAGAACAAAAAGGAGAAGAAAGAAGAAAAATTGAATTATTTGTGGTGAAGCTCATGGAAAAGATTTCAAATTACGCAAAGTACTACCTACGTATGTACCTCAGATCGAATATATCTCTATATCAGGAAACTAATCAAGTTTTTCATCAAGTCAAAATGTGATGGAATACAATTTTCGAAGGATATCAAGACTGATGCACATGTTCTTGAATGTCCAAACGTCTTTCTTGCTTCAAAAACGAAAAAGAAATAATCAAATAATTCCTTGATATTCTGAAATAGCCAAATATGCTCAAAAAAGAGAGGGAAAAATTCTGGATAGTATTAGTGATGCATTCTGATATCTTTTAAGAATTTATTTCACTTACTTACCTAAGGTCTCTGGTACTTGTACTAAAGGTTCCTATGTAGCTATGTACCTACCTAATATTTTTTTTTTTTTTTTTCATTTGATCGGAGATCCCTAGAGCCTAAATACAAAGTTTCAGGCATTGGTCTGTGTGTGTGTGTCTGTCTTTAAACAAAATATCTCGAGAAAGGTAAGAGCTAGAGACTTGAAATTTGGCATGCAGTTGTCAAATGTGACAAGGATGCAACACAAAACTTTTGGTTAAGATCGGTGCAACGGTTGGCGACATTTTACCGCTTTTTGGCGGTTTTAGGTGTAATACAATAATATCTCGGGAACGGTATGAGCTAGTGACTTAAAATTTTGTATGTAGTCCATAAATTTGATAAGGATGTAATAAAAAACTTTCTGTTAAGATAGGTGCTGCGTTAGGCGGTATTTTGACCGCTTTTTGGCGGCTTTCGACCGCTTTTTGGCGGTTTTCAGCTATACTGACTAAACGGTTAGAGATATTGTAAAAGTTACAATAGACAGGGGAACATCGAGAGAGAGAGAGAGAGAGAGAGAGAGAAACCGAGGGAAGGAAGGAGAGAGAGAGAGAGAGAATAATTTTATACGTTTGCACCTATTGTTCTTTCTAAATAAATATAAAAAATCTCCACTCAACAATGACAATGATATTTATGTCAACATATTTATTTGTCTCATAAGTAGTTTCGTCACTGTATAGATGCCAAGGTTTTGACTAACGGGTAGCTTTTAGTGCACCCCAGAATTCCAAACACAGCCCCGAAAAACTCCTAGTTTGTCGGGAACCCTACCTAGAGGGGTTTGATTAAAGATAGAGTGAAGTGGAAACATCGAGAGAGAGAGAGAGAGAAAGCGAGAGAGAGAGAGAAAGCGAGGGAAGGAAGGAGAGAGAGAGAGAGAGAATAATTTTATACGTTTGCACCTATTGTTCTTTCTAAATAAATATAAAAAAATCTCCACTTTAGTTTTTTAATTAAAATTCTCTCTCTTCTCTCTTTCTCTCTCTCTCCCTCCTCCCTCCTCCCCCCTCTCTCTCTCTCTCTCTCAGTTGTTACATCTCGTTTAGAATTTGTAATTTTTAACGTGGAGTTTTTTTTACCTAAACCCTTCTCTCTCTCTCTCTCTCTCTCTACTTTTTCTCTTCCTCTATTTACTTTTTTTTCCTCTCTCTCCCTCTCTTTCTCTCCCTCTTCCTTTCTCACTCTCTATTATCTATCTTCTCTCTCTTCTTAGTTTACTAATTATTTAAATATTCTAAGCTTTCATGCACTTGGTGTTATTCTTTCTTCTTCGTACTCCTCTTCTTCTTCTTCTTCTTCTACTCCCTCCTCTCTTCTCCTTCTCCTTCCTCCTCTCTCCCCTATTCCTTCTCCTACCTCCCCTCTCTTCTCCTTCTCCTTCCTCCTCTCTCCCCTATTCCTTATCCTACCTCCCCTCTCCTCTCTTCCTTCTTCTCCCTCCTCTCTTCCCCTTCTCCTTCCTCCTCTCTTGTTGTTGTAGTAGCGGCTTTAGCTTTCGCCGAATGGTGATGGCAGATTAAAGAGAAGATATCTTTTTGTATTTGCTATACACCGGGGTGACGGTCTCTAGCCATGTTTAATTGGCTCGCCCTGAACCGCAGTCAACCATCGTGAGAACTTGTGCTTGTTCTTTAAAAGCAGAGAGAACCCTTTGAGGAACTGCCAGCTAGCTAGGCTGGTTAGGGTTAGCTGTTCTCCTCCCTGTTTATAGTCCCACAGTCAAACGCTAGTCTACTCTTTAACGTCCCCTAGCTAGACCCTCTCTTCTCCTTCGCCTCTTTTTCTGTTGACGATGACTGACCTAGGCTCTTAAAAATAAACTCCAAATACCTAATTTTCCATTATTAATACCGAAGTGGCTCGACCATAGTGTAGACACTGTAGACTGTAGACCCTGCTTGGGCCCAAAAAGCCAATCTATTTTAATTCTTTGAAGGATTTTTTCTTCGTGATTTCATATTCTTTGTTGGTAAATATTTATTTTATCCGGGCCCAAATCTTGAGATTAGAAGAAGAAGAGAGACGAAGGGAAAGAAGTGAAAGAAAGAGAGAGAGAAATCCGTGGGAGAGAAGTTAAGGGCGAAAGTTAAGTCAAGGGGAAGAGAGGAAAACACTTAAAGCTCCGCTTTTGAATAAGCTAACGCTTGCTTTAAAACAACAACAAAGTATAAGCGAACTTGTAAAGTTAAACGAAAAAAATAATACAGAAAACTTGAAAGTTTCGGGTTGAGCTTTTCTGAAAATACAGAATTAAGTAACGGGTGTGCAGAAAACTTGAAAGTTTCGGGTTGAGCTTTTTCTGAAAATACAGAATTAAGTAACGGGTGTCAAAAGATAAAGTCCAAAAGCTTGAAGAAAGCTGACAGCCGCCCTCTTACTCTTTTCTTTCTCGATTCCTTTTCCTCCTTCTTCTTTTCTCTTCCTCCTTCTTCTCTTTTTGCTCCTCCTTCTTCTCTAATTTCTATCCCTTTCCTTTCATTAATACTCTGTTCTCTTTCTTTCCTCTTATTTCTATCCCTTTCCTTTCATTAATACTCTGTTCTCTTTCTTTCCTCTTTTTTTTCCTCTTTCTCTCTACTCTTCTTTAGTCTTCTCTTTCTCCTCCTCTACGTTCTCCTACTTGTTATTCTCTCCTTTTTCTTCTCTTCCTTCTGCTCCTTCTTTTCCTCCATTTTTTCTTCTTTTTCTACATCCCATTTTTCCTCCTCCTCCGCCTCCTTCTTCTTCTCTCTTCCCGTTCCTCCTTATTCTTCTGGTTCTTTTGCTCTTTCTTTTTAATCCCTTCTTCCTCGTAACGACCTTAATCTTGACATTACGGATTTTTAAAATAGAGATGAAGAGATAAGGTTAATAGGAAGATAAAAAGGGAGGAAAGACGAGGTAGAAGGAAAGGAAAAGGAAGGATGGATAGGAAAAGAGAATAATGGAATGAGGAAGAAAACCAAAAGCGCAAAGGATAAACATTTCCCTCTTCTTCGTCCTCCTCCTCCTCTTCCTCTCTCTTTTTGGTTCTCTCTTACTTCTCCTTCCTCTCCTTTAGTCTTTCTCCTCTCTCTCTCTCTCTCTCTCTCTCTCTCTCTCTCTCTCTCTCTTTATCTCTTTTTTTGGGACCTTCTTTTTTACATCTCCCTTTCTCACC
>NW_007377708.1:226990-252851 GCF_000475195.1 Diaphorina citri
CTATATTTAATATATTGTAACGTATATTGAGTACATGGTACATATCATATCATTCAATGGTGGAACATAGCTGTGATTTCATTTGCCGTACCTATACTGCACTTAAGTGTCTAGAGCAGTCATTTTCAACCGGGGGTACGCATACCCCTGGGGGTACATGAGAAAAAATCTCTGGGTACGCGAGAAAAAATTGTGTAATGGCCGTACTGACTGTGTATAAAACTCAGTAGTAATGGTACACAACAAAATAGGTTTGGGTACTCGGTACTCATTATGATGGTGGCGGGGGTACGTGAGATTAAATCCGGGTGCCCAAGGGGTACGCGGGCGAAAAAAAGGTTGAGAACCGCTGGTCTAGAGTAATTCTCAAACTATAGGTCATTTCACTTCAGAGAGAAAACGGGCTGTTAAAATAAAAATACTGCTATTCAAAGCTGGGTCCACACTATTGTTAAACGTGTGTAATCAAGACATTACCACTGGTGTGGACTCAGCTTTATATGACAGCTATTGCTGGGATACAAAAAGGACTTTGGAAATTTTAAGTTGGAAAGAAAATAGAAAAAAAAAATAGAAAAGACCTTGGAAAACAATACATGAGTTTTTAACACGCTTCACGCTTGCTTTGAAGACAATGAAAAGTAGAGCTCAAAAGAATTTGCCTTTCCAAAGATTCTTTCGGTTCCCTTTTGAAAATGTTTGAAAAGCTTTTCCTTCAAATTTCAATGGCTTCCCCTCTTTAACCTCCTTTTCCTCCTCCTTCTTCTTCTTCTTCTTCTCCTCCTCCCTCCTCCTCTTTTTCACCTGTTTATAAATCATAGGCTACAAAAGGTAAAGGGAACAAGGCTGAAATTTGAGTAGAAAATATAAGAAGGAGGAGGAGGTAGAGGAGGAGGAGGAGGAGAAATAGGAGGAAGAGAAAACTAAAATTCTGTTGGAGTGCTGAAGTTAAGAGCATTCCACTCTCTGAAACGATACAAAAATGTATTGGTAGAAAAATGTGTTGTACTTACTGAATAAGTTCAAGTACATAAAATAAGTATAGCATTTTATTCAGACTCACTGGCAGCATGGGAGTAAAAGCTCCATTATTATGAACACTAGTGGTTCAGTGAACTTGGAACTGAGAGGGTTAAACAGGTACTGAGACTAAGCGGGTTAAACATCTTCTCCTATCCTGTTAGTCTTATCTCTTCCATTTGGGGACTATAATAGGTATTTGTTGTTACAGTGCCCTTTATCGAACCTCTTCAAAAATACCCAAAATCAAAAGAAAAGGCCTGAACTGCCTGAAGGAAAAGGAGAGAAAATTAGTATAGAAAACAAAAAAGAGAATAAGATAAGAATAGAGTGAGAGAGAGATAAAGGGAGAGATACAGAGATTGGATGAAAATTGTTTAAAATAAACATAGAGAAGGCATGATCAAAAGAGAGAAATAAGAGAAGAGAAAGAGAGAGAGAAAAGGAAAGAGATTGGGTGAAAAAGGGATAAGGAGAGAATTATAGAGTTGAGTAAGAGAGATAAAGATCGAGACAAAGAGAGATTGGATGAAAATTGTTAAGAATAAATATGGACCCAAAAAGTCACCAACGTTGAAGTATTGTGAAAAATGAAGGAAGACCCAGAGAGAAATAAGAGAAGAGAAAGAGAAAAGGAAAGAGATTGGGTGAAAATAAGGAGAGAATTATAGAGTTGAGTGAGAGAGACAAAGGGCGAGACATAGAGAGATTGGATGAAAATTGTTAAGAATAAATATGGACCCAAAAAGTCACCAACGTTGAAGTATTGTGAAAAATGAAGGAAGACCCAGAACTCGTAAACATCGTAAAAATGTCGCAAACTTCAATACTTGGGTCACATAATGAGAAACCACCAAAGATACGAACTACTGCAACGCATCCTACAGGGGAAAATAAAAGGAAAAAGAAGGCCTGGAAGAAGAAGAATTTCCTGGTTGGCCAATCTGAGAACATGGTTCGACAAGAGCTTCAGCAGAACTGTTCCGGATCGCCACCAACAAAGTCAGAATAGTCATGATGATCGCCAACATCCGCAACGGAGAGGCACGCGAAGAAGAAGAAGAATAAATAGATAAATAAATAAAGAGAAAAGCTTGATCAAAAGGAAGGAAGAGAAACAGGGGAAGAGTGTCACCATCAAAAGGAGAGAAATAGGGAGAAGGGACCAACATCAAAAGCTCGTCTTTTTTTTTCGAGAACCCTCAAATCTGACAAAACTTGAGCTCTGTGTTTGCACAGTGGTGTGGCTTTTGGAAAGTTAGAACAACGAAGTCAAATACGAACTTTCATTAAACTGAAAACCAGTGGTGGATTGAGAAGAACAAGGTTGTATGTTGCCCCATAACTATAATCTCAAAGTTCGTATAGGCTAGGCGTTCCCTTGACGTTCGCACAGCTCCCAGAATGATTAACTTTCGTCTTTGGTTTGTTTGGGTCAGCTCCTCATGATTACTATGGACTGCTTAAGTCCAGCCACTCACTATCAAGTACACCTGACAGTCTATCTGGCAGTGTTTTTGCTCATCAGGTATCAGGTAGACCTGACAGGCGGACCTGATCAGGAGTACCTGTCAGATCTAAGATTTATTTATTTATTTTTTTTTTTTCAAGTGCTTGAAATCTGATTTCTCCATTTCGCCACTAGATTCTTACTTGAGATGTCATATTTTCTGTTTACAATCTGGTTTTACTTTTCATTTTGTCCCTCCCCTCTCATCCCCTCTTTTCTCTTCTCCTTTTATTCTATCTCCCTCCTCTTTGTCAGATTTCATTTATCTCTGTACACAAGATGTTTGCAGCTTTTTCCTTTTCTATGAAATTTATTCCTACACTTCTCTCTCTCTCTCTCCCTTCTCTCTCTTCTAAAAAAAAATGGCATAGAATAGAATGTTGGTACCTTGTTTATTCTGCCCAAACAGGGCTCAAAAGTCCCTTTTCTCCGGTACTCCAACAGGATCTTGTATAAGTGTTTTTTTTTATCACAATAAGTACCTATAGCTTTACTATTAAAGAGAAGGTATTGCAATCGGTCTGTTTTTTTTTTTTTTTTTTTTTTTTTTTTTTTTTTTTTTTTTTTTTTAAACTTAAGAAGGAAATGTCTTTGTACCCACCTACGTAAAACCAGCCTTGTTTAGGATAAGCTTTCTCCTCGAGTACAACAAGGACTTCACGGCGATTGGTTCTATGCACCAAGTTCACACAGGAAGCAGAAATGTCACCGCCCAAAGATCGCCACAACCCGTCACGACGACGACAACAGTACAACAAGATAGCTATAACTAGGCTTGCCAAATATCCAAAATGTCGATTCGGGACGCGAATCCGCGAACATTCAGAAACATTATTCTTCGAGAGGCGTTCACTCGAAGTTCTCTCAATAAAAGGAAGGATCAAACTCAAACTTTGTTACCGGGGTCTCATCAGCTAAATTTCTTAACTTTTAAGCCTCTCATCGCCGGGGCCACAATCTAAGTTTAAACTCTATTTAACTCTCGGATTAAGCAATAGCATTTGGTTGATTTCGGAAAATTTCAATAATTTTAGCCAATCAGATTGCTGATTCGTTACCCAATCAGACCGTTTGGGGAAATATTTTTAAAACTGTACTGTCAAAAATTATGGTACCTGAAATCAATGTGATCTCACTTTCTTTAGCCCTAAGATATTATCATTTGTGCAAATGTTATCTTAAAACTAAAGAAATTGAGAAATCACAGTCGTAAAAGGCTTTCTAAGTAAAGGATTTTAAATGTGTGATCTCACTTTCTTTAGCCTTAAGAATTATCATTTTTTGTGCAAATGTTATCTTAAAACTAAAGAAATTGAGAAATCACAGTCGTAAAAGGCTTTCTAAGTAAAGGATTTTAAATGCAACTCCTGAATTTTTCAACACTGTGTACAACAAAGGAGGCCTAGTGTGCCAGCCCAAGTCATGCAAAAGTTCACCTCTCAAGGCGTGCCAACTGTGCTTCTCTGCATAAGCAAGTGCCCATTAAATATATTTCCCAACTTTGTCCTGTGTACAACAAAGGAGGCCTAGTGTGCCAGCCAAAGTCATGCAAAAGTTCACCTCTCAAGGCGTGCCAACTGTGCTTCTCTGCATAAGCAAGTGCCCATTAAATATATTTCCCAACTTTGTCCCTGAATTTTTCAACACTGTGTACAACAAAGGAGGCCTAGTGCCAGCCCATGTCTTGCAAAAGTTCACCTCTCAAGGCGTGCCAACTGTGCTTCTCTGCATAAGCAAGTGCCCATTAAATATATTTCCCAACTTTGTTATTTACTAGTAAAGTCTGTTCCCCTCTTAGAGTGCTGGCAAAACTTTTAACAAACAAATTTAGTCTTATAAGAGGGGGAGAATGGAAGAGGACAGAAGGGAGGAAGAGGAGGAATGAAAAAGAGGAGAATAAGAAGGAGGAGGTGAAGGAGGGGAAAAGGAGGAGGAGAAGGACGAAGAATAAAGGAAGGAGGAGGAAAGAACGGAGGAGGAGGAATGAAAAAGAGGAGATCAAGAAGGAGGTGAAGGAGAGGAAAAGTAAGAGGAGGAGAAGGACGAGGAATAGGGGAAGGAGGAAGAGAGAAATGGAGGAGGAGAAAGAGGGGGGGAAAGAGATGACGATGAACGAGTATTAGAAGAAGAAGGACGAGGAATAGAAAGAGAAGGAAGAAAGAGAGGAGGAGAAGAAGGGGAAAAGGAGGATGATATAAAGAAAAAGAAGGAGAAGGGGCACTAAGTAAGATGGAAAAACGCAAAGTTTTGGGACGAACTGTAATGGCATGGAAAATCTTTTGTTAGTGAAGACCCAAAATCAGGGATGGAAATCAGAAAACTCAAGTTCAGGGATGGAAATTAAAAGATTCAAGAAGTTTGAGAGCAACTTTATATTCGTACCTACCTACTTAGAATTTTATTGATACCGCGGTAGTAAAAACAAGTGAATGTGACATCTCCACTAATGATTTGTTTATTGCATATTGCATACTTACTCCATAACACGGCGTTCATACAAATTGGCAAAATTGGCTTGGAGGTTAGCACGGGTTAGATACTGCCAGCCCAGTTAGCTTGGAGGGTAACACAGCTGCATTGTAAGCGCTAAGTCACGGGTTCGATTCCCACCTGGGACAAACTTTATCCTAAATAGAAAAGGTTTTTTTTTCGGAACGGTTGGCTTTCTCCTAATCCTGTCTTCCTTCTCTCTTCGCTTTCGGGAAGATAAGACCTTAGCATTTACAGTTCCCTCTATAAAAAGAGAGAGAAAGAGAGAGAGAGAGAGAGAGAGAGGAGAGAACCGAAAAACAAGCAAACTAAAGTAAAAGTAGTCAAGTTAAAACTTTGACCTCATTCCGTTCGTTTAATTAGGTGTTAGTACTTTGATTTCTAGAAAATAAAATTGTTGCTACGAAACCTATATTTTTTATTACTGTACACAGTGTACCTACTTACCTCTACCTAACTGACAAATTGACACTAAGGGGGGGGGGCAACACATTGCGTTGTGCGTGAAAAATCCCATACGAGAGCGAGAAGTAGAGGGAAAATCCCCCGGCCCAGTGGCATTCAAAATTCAAAGGTAATGCGGAAGTTATCCGACCTACGCTGCAGGGAATTTTACACGGAATTCTTTCCTTCGTTTTCTTAGGAAGAAATCCCTCCTACGTCCCTTTTTGAACGGGGAGGGGAAGAAAAGGGAGATAGAAGGGAGGGATAAGGAGGAGGGAGGTAAAGTTACATTGTTAATGAGGTAGAAATCCTAAGAGAAACATTAGTGTTGATAAGCCAGAGGTTTTTCCCCCCTCCTTCCGCCATCTTTTTCCCCCTTTCTATCTTTTTTCCCCACCCTTTATTTTACTTTTACCCTTTCTATTTCTACTCTTGATTTCTTTCTCCTTCCTCTCACACCTTTTCCCTTTTTATCTGTCTTTTCCCATCCTTTCCTTTCCTCCTTCCGCCATCTTTTTCCCCCTTTCTATCTTTTTTTCCCACCCTTTATTTCCCTATTACCCTTTCTATTTCTACTCTTGATTTCTTTCTCCTTCCTCTCACACCTTTTCCCTTTTTATCTGTCTTTTCCCATCCTTTCCTTTCATATAATAATTATCTTTTTCGCCTTTTATATGCATCTTCCTTTTCCTCTTTTTCCCTCTCTCCTCTTCCCTACTTTTTTCTCTCTTTTAATCCCCCTCTTCCTCATTCTCCGCACTTCTTCCCATTTTCTGCAAATCTTTCTTTTAATTTCTCCTTTTCTCCCCTTCATTCCTTCCCTCTCCTATTCATCTCCCTCCCTCTCTCTTGCTCTCTCTTCCTTTTATCTCCCTCATTTCTACTGCATCTCTCTTTACTCCTTTCTCTCTTTCCTCCTCCCTCTCTTCCAGTTTCTCTTGGTTCCTGTTTTCTCCTTTTCTCCTTGACTTCCAGGTTTTTCTGTTTCTTAACCTTATTAGTAGCATCTCCGTTCCTATCTTCTGACTTCTACTGTATCTCTCTTTCCTTCTCCCTCTCTTCCAGTTTCTCTTGGTTCCTGTTTTCTCCTTTTTCTCCTTGACTTCCAGGTTTTTCTGTTTCTTAACCTATTAGTAGCTCGAGACCACATTGTAAGATAGACGTGGGTAGATACGGTATATACCGTGTGTCCCAGAAGTCCTAATGGGGACTGGGAGTTTGGTTCCTAAAGCTGGTTCCTAAACAGCCATCGATCGATGGCCGTTGACTATGTGTGGACCCAAGGAGAGGGAATAGTTTTTCTATGCTATACGCCAAGGCAAGGCGTGACATTACATACTTCTAGATAATATGGAACTGAATTGGCCATAGGCCCTATTCTTTGAAAAATTTCTAACCGTTCAATGTACTTTCTTATCGGGGACTTATCAGGGAAGTTCTACTTTTATGACAAGCCATAAAAAAATGTAATAACAAAGGAAAAAAAAATAAAATGCTCTAGTTACAAAAAAAGAGGCCTACTTTGGAAAAAATAAAACAATTTCCCCTCTCCCCCTTATCCTAGAGAAATTTTCCCACTTTGTCTCGCTTTTACTGGAGAATTTCCTCAATTTTTTCCCTTTGTCCAAAAAAAATCCCTTCACTTTTTCCCGCTTTATGCAGAAATTCCCTTTACCTGGAAAAAAATCCCGAAACTTCCCGTTTTTTCTGGAGAATTCTCTCTATTTTTTCCCTTTTACCGATTGAAATTTTCCTTTTTCCAGCTTGAATTTCCTACTTTTCTCCAGATTTCACCTTTCTCTCTTTATCCCCACCCCTCTCCCATGCTTTCCTTTCTTCTTGCCCGCCTTCAACAGGATTCCCTCTCTTTCTTCCTTCCTTCCTTGTTCTTTTCTTTCTCCTACAGGTTTTTTCATTTTATGAAACAAAGTGTTTCGTTTTATGCTCCCTTTATTTTTCTCTCGAGTGTTCTTTGGCTTTTAATTTTTCCTTCCTTCGTCTTCTAATTCTTCTTCTTCTTCTTCTTCTTCTTCTTCTTCTTCTTCTTCTTCTTCTTCTTCTTCTTCTTCTTCTTCTTCTTCTTCTTGAGGTGCCGTCTCCGTTCCGGAGGTTGGCAAACATCATGGTTATTCTACACGTTATCCATAACGTATAGAAGTATTAGACTTCTTCTTCTTCTTCTTCTCCTTCTTCTTCTTCTTTCTTTCCTTGACTAGAATTTGAACGCGTGACCTCCTGTTTGTCAGACGAGTAGGTATATGACCGTTGACCTATCAAGGCAAGAAAATAGAAAATGTGGTATGTTTTCTTCTGTGCATCCTCAGGAAATATTTTTCCCCCTAGAAAAAAAATCTACCTAATTCAATTCAAGTAGAAAAATTTAAATTAAACTTCTCATTTTTCTTCTCCTATAATATTTTCCCTTTTTTAAAGTAAAAGTAAGAGAGAGAAGAAGGGAAAACTTTGAAATCTTCATTTTTAAGTTTTTCCCTCCGTCACTAGAAAAAAATCTAATTCAATTCAAGTAGAAAAATTTAAATTAAACTTCTCATTTTTCTTCTCCCATAATATTTTCCCTTTTTTAAAGTAAAAGTAAGAGAGAGAAGAAGGGAAAACTTTGAAATCTTCATTTTTAAGTTTTTCCCTCCGTCATTGTTAACATAGTTTTCAAGTTATCTAGTTTTTTACTCTTTCCCTTCTTTCGTTTCCTTCCTTCCTCCTTTCTTTTCTCCTTTATTTTCTGCTCCTTCTTCGTCTTCTTCCTCTTCACGTTTTCCTTTTCCTTCGACTTTTTTTTCCCCTCTTCTTCTTCTTCTTCTCCTCACCTTTCTGAATATTTTGCTCTCCATTTGCGCAAACTTTCCAAACTATGTTCGTAGAGTTTTCTTCACTCTTTTCCTTCTTCCTTAGTTCCTTAAACATTTTCTACTCCTTCTTCGTCTTCTTCCTCTTCACGTTTGCCTTCTCCTTCGACTTCTTTTTTCCCCTCTTCTTCTTCTTCTTCTTCTTCTTCTTCTTCTTCTTCTTCTTCTTCTCACCTTTCTTAATATTTTGCTCTCCATTTGCGCAAACTTTCCAAACTATGTTCGTAGAGTTTTCTTCACTCTTTTCCTTCTTCCTTAGTTCCTCAAACTTGCTCTTCCTTATACTTTTCCTTCGTTTTTTCCTTCGTCTTCTTCTTCAACATAATTTATATCACTTGAACTATTGCAAGGTACCCAAGTTTTTTAACGCATCTTATTTTTACAATCTTCTTAAAGGTGTTCTTGAGTTGCTTATATCTGACAGAGATATTTTGAACAGAACATTTCTAAAGAAGAAGGGCATGAAATATGTCGCTAGATTGCTAGATTCCTAGAACCTTAACCCATCTTTTGGAGCCGTGGCCCCTCAGAGTGGGCTTTTCTGTATGGAGTTAAAATATATAGCCAAGTTCTCTGAACTACTATACAACTATTACCTGGTAATATTATTCCCCAATTTTCTCTTTTATTTCAGGTAATGTTCTCAAGGTGTTACAAGCAAATCTGATCATAATATCAAGTTGGACGTCTCCAAATAATAACCTTTGAAAAAAGTATGCACTTAGGTAAGTTTTTTGATAACTGAGTAGGTAATTGAAAATCCGGAATTCTGCGGCGTGAAAGTTTGCTTTATTCACCTTGATAAATTTTATCACTAGACTGGGACTCGAACCACCAACCTCCAGATCCGAGGTCCGCGACTTCTTTTTTCCCCTCTTTTTCTTCTTCTTCTTCTCACCTTTCTGAATATTTTGCTCTCCATTTGCGCAAACTTTCCAAACTATGTTCGTAGAATTTTCTTCACTCTTTTCCTTCTTCCTTAGTTCCTTAAACTTGCTCTTCCTTGTACTTTTTCTTCGTTTTTTTCCTTCGTCTTCTTCTTCAACATAATTTATATCACTTGAACTATTGCAAGGTACTCAAGTTTTTTAAAGCATCTTATTTTTACATCTTCTTAAAGGTGTTCGTGAGTTGCTTATATCTGACAGAGATATTTTGAACAGAACATTTCTAAGAAGAAGGGCATGAAATATGTCGCTAGATTGCTAGATTCCTAGAACCTTAGCCCATCTTTTGGGGGCCGTGGCCCCTCAGAGTGGGCTTCTCTGTATGGAGTTAAAATATGTAGCCAAGTTCTCTGAACTACTATACAACTATTACCTGGTAATATTATTCCCCAATTTTCTCTTTTATTTCAGGTAATATTCTCAAGGTGTTACAAGCAAATCTGTTCATAATATCACGTTGGACGTCTCCAAATAATAACCTTTGGAAAAAGTATGCACTTAGGTAAGTTTTTTGACAACTGGGTAGGTAATTGAAAATCCGGAATTCTAACCGAAAACTGCGGCGTGAAAGTTTGCTTTATTCACCTTGATAAATTTTATCACTAGACTGGGACTCGAACCACCAACCTCCAGATCCGAGGTCCGTAACCACTACACCACTGTTTCGGTATGGGAATATAATTTCGCTATCGACATAAAATGGAACGAGATTATTTATGGGCGCAGCTTTATTATCTATGTTTGAACAAGAATATTGCTGTCCCTTTTGCATACTGGTTGCCAGAATTATGCCATCACTGGTGAGTGGTGATGGTGAGGTATCTAAAAGTCGCCTTCTCCAGTCTAGTTTGCTTGGAGGGTAGCGCATCTGCCTTGTAAGCGCTAGGTCGCGGGTTCAATTCCCGCCAGGAACGAACTTTATCCTAAACTGATATACGATAACGTTCGTTATAGAAAAGGCTGACGTTCTCCTATACTGTCCTCCTTTTTGGGGACGATGGGACCGCCGGTGTTACAGTTCCCTCTATCCAAGAGAGGGAACTATAACACCGGCGTACTACCTACTATTATTCCATCAAAAAATTATACCATCACTGGTGAGTGGTGATGGTGAGGTATCTAAAAGTCGCCTTCTCCAGTCTAGTTTGCTTGGAGGGTAGCGCATCTGCCTTGTAAGCGCTAGGTCGCGAGTTCAATTCCCGCCAGGAACGAACTTTATCCAAAACTGATATACGATAACGTTCGTTCTAGAAAAGCTGGCGTTCTCCTATACTGTCCTCCTTTTCGGGACGATGGGACCGCCGGTGTTACAGTTCCCTCTATCCAAGAGAGGGAACTATAACACCGGCGTACTACCTACTATTATTCCATCAAAATCCGGACGTAGACTATCTTAAGGAATCTATGCCATCCAAGAATACACCCTAGTACCTGGGCAGACATCTTCTTACAAACTGGCAAACAGTTTCAGTTTAGTCAGGTCGTCAGGTACACGAATTCCAGAACACTTAAAAAAACACATCAGTCCAACTTCCCAACAGCAAGAGCTAAAGGGTTAGCATACCTGAAGAGATGTGTAGATAGCAAGGTAGAAGAGGGTGGGTAGTTGGGTACCGAGATGGAATAGTGGGGGGGGGCAATATAATATGAAAAATCAGGGTGAAATTTTGGAATTATGAGCCGGGATGGAACATTGAATAGACTGGAGGGGAGAATAAGGAAGAAGAAGGGGAAGGGAGGGGAGGAGAAGGGGTAAAATGGGAGGGATATGGGAATTTGAATATTGAGAAAGAAAGAGTGGGGGAGCTACTATTATAAAACATATTGCGGTACACAAATCGAATGAGTTGGGGAAATGGAGAATGGAGGGTAAGTAGTACATGGGTGGGTGGGTAGGAAAGAGAAGTTTAGAATTATTGGGAGGGGATAGAATGAGGGATGGAGAAAAGAGGATGGAGGGTATGTATAGTGAGTGGGAAGGAGAAGCTATAGAATGAGTGGGAGGGTAGCAGAGGGAGGGGATAGAATGGGGTAGGAAAATGGAGGATGAAGGGTTTGCAGTGGTAAGGAGAAGGTATAAAATGAGTGGGAGGATAAGCAAAGGGATAGAATAAGGGGTGGGAAAATAGGATAATAGCCATAGAACATTATAAAGAAGAAAAGGGATAGGATAAAGGGAGGGAGGGAAAGAAAGGGAGGGACGTATCACGATGTGGCTGGTACGAAGTTATTGTGAAGAATGTAAGGAAGGGAAAATAATACAATAAATCCTGCTATGTATTGGTGGAAGTTCATCTCTTTATAAACGAGGGGGGAAAGGGAAAGAAAGAAGGGAATTAAAATGGGGAGAGGCGGAAATGGGAAATTCTAGAACTATCAGAAATCAGACCTTTGTAAGCCACAAGTATTTCAGAGCCCTATCTGAATACCTAACATCCATCAACATACTCGTAGAAGATAAGCCTTCTGATTCCAAATAAGACTGAAAACAAGGAAAGTAAATGGCTTACTGCCACTGGATTGCATTCTGAGGTTCCGGGTTTGAGATATAAAAAAAGGGAAAGGGTAGAGGGAAACGGGAAATTCCGGAAAGACGAGCGTTGCCTTGTAAGCGCGGGTTCGATTCCCGCCCGGGGCGGATGTTATCCTCAACAGATAAGGTTCTTCCTCAGGACGGCTGGTATTCTCCTACCCTGTCCTCCTCTCTCCGCTTTCGAGACGAAAATTGCAGTTACAGTTCCCTCTATCAAACCTCTTTGAAAATAAAAATAGAAAAAACATTACTTCCCATAGGATAAGGAAAGTAAAAAAGTAGTTATTTTTCAACTCATTCAAGCCGTTTTTTTTTATTATGTCATCATACCAAATTTCTCTTTAGACTAGTTTGGACGTAATGGCGCCACCACATCCGCTGCCAGTCCAAACTGGTCCAAAGAGAAATTTCGTATGAAGAATAAAAGTCACACTAAAGTACGGCTTCACTCTAGAATCCAGCACTGGTTTTTCTCATCTAATAAAAATCGGAGAAAGCTGAGGAGAAAATCCTCTCCTTATTATCCGAGTTTGATGAGAAATCTGTGGAATCGAAGGACTAGTTGGGACGTAATGGCGCCACCACATCCGCAGCCAGTCCAAACTAGTCCAAAGAGAAATTTCGTATGAAGAATAAAAGTCACACTAAAGTATGGCTTCACTCTAGAATCCAGCACTACTTTTTCTCATCTAATAAAAATCGGAGAAAGCTGAGGAGAAAATCCTCTCCTTATTATCCGAGTTTGATGAGAAATCTGTGGAATCGAATTGAGAAAAACCCGTGTGTCCTGATTATTGTGATGAATTCCCGAATAGAAGAAAAGGAGAAAATCCTCGAAAAAAATGATGAGAAACTGACACTGGAAGGAGGAGAAAGAAGAGAAGAAGGAGTTAGAGGAGAAATAGAAAAGAAAAAGAGGAAAATGAAGAAAAGCTATGAGAGGACTGAGGGAGTTAGAGTTTTCTTCTTCTTCTTCTTCTTCTTCTTCTTCTTCTTCTTCTTCTTCTTCTTTTAAGAGGTTTGATGTAGGGAACTGTAACTGCTGAGGTCTTACAGTCCCGAAAGCGAAGAGGAGGACAGGGTAGGAAAAAGCCAACAGTTCCGAGAACGGACCTTATCTGTTTAGGATAAAAACCGCTCCGGGTTGGAATTGAACCCGCGACCTAGCGCTTACAAGATAGACGCGCTACGTTCCAAGCTAACTAGGCTGGTGGGAGAGAGGAGTAATAGAAAAGAAGAAGGAGGGAATGGAGGGAGAGAAAGTTAGGAGGGGGAGAGTACAACGTGATTTGGTCCAACCGTGGGATATGGGATCACTTCACCATCGAACTGATGGGTGGTACTACTGGGACAGGACTGGAAATTCCCTTTTATCCCCCTAATGTAATTTGCATTTTGTAGTACTGGGACGGGACTGAAAAGTCCCTGTTTCCCCCTAATGTAATTTGCATTTTGTATTTAAAAAAAAAAAATGCAACAGGCCACTTTTAATATCATTTTTTTCTTTTTTTTTTTAAGAAAAGGGGATGGGGGAACTAAATTGTTTTCGGTGAAAAGCTAGAAAGTAGAAAGTAATTTTCTTTTATAGAAACCTTATTATTAAGAGACTAATTCAATGAAAATGCTCTCTCTCTCTCTCTCTCCCCTTCTCTCTCTCTCTCTCTCTCTCTTACAACCTCCCTCTAATCCTCTTTCTCTTCCTCCCTCTTACTCTCTTTCTTCTACTAATTCTCCCTCTCACCCTCTATTTTTCTATCCTTCTCTCTCACTACAATCTTTCTCCTTTTTCCTCAGTTTTACTTTCCTATACCTTATTTAATTACTTTTTCTGGCTTTCTTTTAAGTGGCAGGATTCTCCTGAAGTAGCTCTTCCGCCCAACCACTTCTTTCTATTTTGGTACTCGATTTACGTCATTTTCCAGACCTTGGGGGGGAAAAGAAGAAAAAAAAAACTGGGGAAAAAAGATGTTTCTGCCTATTTATAGAAAGTAAAAATAAAAATTCAAATATAAAACATTAAAATATGAAATTTTTCTCTCTCTCTCTCTCACTACAATCTTTCTCCTTTTTCCTCAGTTTTACTTTCCTATACCTTATTTAATTACTTTTTTCTGGCTTTCTTTTAAGTGGCAGGATTCTCCTGAAGTAGCTCTTCCACCCAACCACTACTTTCTATTTTGGTACACGATTTACGTCATTTTCCAGACCTTGGGGGGGAAAGAAGAAAAAAAACTGGGGAAAAAAGATGTTTCTGCCTATTTATAGAAAGTAAAAATAAAAATTCAAATATAAAACATTAAAATATGAAATTTCATCATTTAATTTTATTTGCTGAAGAGGCTTCTTCACAACGATTTTCTGCTCCAAGAATAAAACATGATGAGAATAATTTATAATTCAATGTCAGTAAACTTTGCATAATTATTTTATAAAATATTGTATAAAAATGAACTAGTGGTTCTGTGAACTGTAGACCTCACTCAGATTCTTTTGCCTAAGCTAAGACTTTAACAATAACTTTCTTTCATATCGACAATTGTTGTTTAACTTGGTACCTATTTGAATTTTGGACAAACTTTGTGATGTCCTTTGTGTTGTGTTTGTTTCGTACATCCAAGGAATGAATATCCTCCCTGAAACATAGAAGCAAAACAGAAACCTAATTAATCAATTAAGCCAGGGGTGGTAGCACGTTGAATACATCAGTTCCTAATAGATCACTGAAGTTAAGCAACGTTATACGTGGTTAGTATCGGGATGGGCGACCGTCTGGGCAATCGCTGCTGTTTTAAGGTCCCACTTTTAAAGTCCCACATCGCGGAATGGAGGGTAAAAACCCGGCATTATTTTCTGCTCCAAGAATAAAACATGATGAGAATAATTTATAATTCAATGTCAGTACACTCTATTAAACTTTGCATAATTATTTTATAAAATATTGTATAAAAATAAACTAGTGGTTCTGTGAACTGTAGACCTCACTCAGATTCTTTTGCCTAAGCTGAGACTTTAACAATAACTTTCTTTCATATCGACAATTGTTGTTTAACTTGGTACCTATTTGAATTTTGGACAAACTTTGTGATGTCCTTTGTGTTGTGTTTGTTTCGTGCATCCAAGGAATGAATATCCTCCTGTCTTGGTCCCTGAAACATAGAAGCAAAACAGAAACCTAATTAATCAATTAAGCCAGGGGTGGTAGCACGTTGAATACATCAGTTCCTAAAAGGTCACTGAAGTTAAGCAACGTTATACGTGGTTAGTATCCGGATGGGCGACCGTCTGGGCAATCGCTGCTGTTTTAAGGTCCCACTTTTAAAGTCCCACATCGCGGAATGGAGGGTAAAAACCCGGCACCAAAGTGCTAAAAACCCGGTTAAACCCCTTAAAAATTAATACCTTTTTCATGGACTCGTGTAACTCATGCTTAATTTATTGTAACATTCAGTGCCTTTAAACCTCTATTACATAAAAAGAAGTACCTATAGTTGTCCATTTTATACCCTACAGTTCCTCCACTGATTCTCAAATTCGTTATGATCAAAGACCTGTCTGAAAGTTTTCTCTTTTTTTTAATAAAAGTTAATAATGAAAAAAAAAAAATCTGAAGAGAATATGGAGCAGAGAAGCATAAAACATATCGAGATCAAATAACATCCCCTAGCTCCCGGACTAAAATATATTCTCAAATTCGTTATGATCAAAGACCTGTCTGAAAGTTTTCTCTTTTTTTTTAATAAAAGTTAATAATGAAAAAAAATCTGAAGAGAATATGGAGCAGAGAAGCATAAAACATATCGAGATCAAATAACATCCCCTAGCTCCCGGACTAAAATATATGAGGGCACCCTGAGGAGCGGCATGTCTGATAATGGGTATCCTATATTAGTCCAGGCACGGAGTGGGATAGAAGGACTTTTTTATTCCGCCTTTTTTTTTAAAAAAAAAAACCTAAATGTAAAATTTGTTGTGAACTTTACGAGGAAAACTTGAGACCTCACTTTGTTCTTTGAATTAGCAGCTGTTGCATTTCTAAATTTTCCAACGAAAAAGATAAAAATGTAAAAACGGAAAACGGGATTTGAAAACAAAGTCAACTGTTTCCTTTTACTTTTTCCATTTCGAAAAGCTCTTTTTAAAGTTCATATTAGTCCAGGCACGGAGTAGGATAGAAGGACTTTTTTAGTCTGCCTTGTCCCAAAATCCCAACAACTAAAGCAATAAATAAATTTATTTAGCTTGGAGGGATTAAACGTAGCCAGACTAGCCAGCCTATTTAGCTTGGAGGGATTAAACGTAGCCAGACTAGCCAGCCTATTTAGCTTGGAGGGATTAAACGTAGCCAGACTAGCCAGCCTATTTCGCTTAGAGGGTAGAACGTCTGCTTTGTAAGCGCTAGGTGGCGGGTTCAATACCCGTCCGGGGCGGATTTTATCCCAAACAGATAAGGTTTGTTCTCAGAACTCCTGGCTTTCTCCTATCCTGTCTTCTATCTTCGCTTTCGGGACGATAAGACCTTTGGCATTTACAGTTCCCTCTATCAAACCTCTTACAATAAAAAAAAAAAACTAAATGTAAAATTTGTTGTGAACTTTACGAGGAAAACTTAAGACCTCACTTTGTTCTTTGAATTAGCAGCTGTTGCATTTCTAAATTTTCCAACGAAAAAGACAAAAATGTAAAAACGGAAAACGGGATTTGAAAACAAAGTCAACTGTTTCCTTTTACTTTTTCCATTTCGAAAAGCTCTTTTTAAAGTTCCTTTACAAAAAGGTAAAAATAATAATAATAAATAAAATATAATAGCAATAGTAATCATAATAATACTTGTCATATTTCGTATTTTCGTAATAATATTTCGTGATAAATGAATTTCCCGACAAATTTTCCTCACAAAGCCCGTCCCTGGTCGTATTCAAATTTCGCCTGTCCTCTCTTCATAACAAATAGAACAAGAAGGACTAAAGGATGAGAGTTATAAAATAGAAGGAGAGAAATGGAAGGGAGAGATGAGAAAAAGGGGAGAGGAGGAAAAAGGGAATGAGGTTCGAGAAAGGTCGGAGTCAGCGTTTTTCTCAACGAAAATGTCATTTTCACTGTGGAAGGAAAAATGATAAATCATTTGCAGAAGAGAAAAGCTAAAGAAAAACGAGATATAAGGTATGAGGAAGACTTGAAAAGGGATGAAGAAGGGAGCATTGCGATGAATTCCCGAATAGAAAAAAAGGAGAAACGGGAAAATCCTCGAAAAAAAATGATGAGAAACTGACACTGGAAGGAGGAGAAAGAAGAGAAGAAGGAGTTAGAGGAGAAATAGAAAAGAAAAAGAGGAGAAAGAAGAAAGGCTATGAGAGGGCTGAGGGAGTTAGAGTTTTCCTCTTCTTCTTCTTCTTCTTCTTCTTCTTCTTCTTCTTCTTCTTCTTCTTCTTCTTTTAAGAGGTTTGATGGAGGGAACTGTAACTGCTGAGGTCTTGTAGTCCCGAAAGCGAAGAGGAGGACAGGGTAGGAAAAAGCCAACCGTTCCGAGAACGGACCTTATCTGTTTAGGATAAAAACCGCTCCGGCTAATACCTTTTTCACTACACCACCGATACCTAATACCTTTTTCATGGACTCGTGTAACTCATGTTTAATTTATTGTAAAATTCAGTGCCTTTAAACCTCTATTACATAAAAAGAAGTACCTATAGTTGTCCATTTTATACCCTACAGTTCCTCCACTGATTCTCAAAGAATTTGTAATTTTTAACGTGGAGTTTTTTTTTACCTAAACCCTTCTCTCTCTCTCTCTCTCTACTTTTTCTCTTCCTCTATTTACTTTTTTTTTCTCTCTCTCTGTCCCTCTTCCTTTCTCACTCTCTATTATCTATCTTCTCTCTTTTCTTGGTTTACTAATTATTTAAATATTCTAAGCTTTCATGCACTTGGTGTTATTCTTTCTTCTTCGTACTCCTCTTCTTCTTCTTCTTAGCATTTTTCTTTGAATTTCCTTAACATAATATAATACGAAGTAAAAAAATGGACTATTAGATAGAGAGTTTGCAAGAGTATAGAGAAAGGGAGAGAGAGAGAGAGGTAAGGAAAGTAACGTACTCCTCTTCTTCTTCTTCTTCTTCTTCTTCTTCTTCTTCTTCTTCTTCTTCTTCTTCTTCTTCTTCTTAGCATTTTTCTTTGAATTTCCTTAACATAATCTAATACGAAGTAAAAAAATGGACTATTAGATAGAGAGTTTGCAAGAGTATAGAGAAAGGGAGAGAGAGAGAGAGGTAAGGAAAGTAACGTAATACGAAGTAAAAAAATGGACTTATTAGATAGAGAGTTTGCAAGAGTATAGGGAAAGGAAGAGAGAGAGAGAGGTAAGGAAAGTAACATGTGTAGAAATTTAGTGAATTTTCTCACCGGAATTTTCCTTTCAAAAGGAAAAAAACTATGAGGTTACTTTAATTCGTTCTCCTTCTTCTATCCTTTTTTTCTTCTGCTCCTTTTTATTTCCTTTCCTTCTTCTTCGTCTTCTTCTTTCACTACCTTTTCGTATACTTCTTCCTGAATACCTATCACTTTTCTTCTGTTTCTTCTTCTTCTTAGCATTTTTCTTTGAATTTCCTTAACATAATCTAATAGGTACGAAGTAAAAAAATGGACTATTAGATAGAGTTTGCAAGGGTATAGAGAAAGGGAGAGAGAGAGGGAGAGAGAGAGAAAGGTAAGGAAAGTAACATGTGTAGAAATTTAGTGAATTTTCTCACCGGAATTTTCCTTTCAAAAGGAAAAAAAACTATGAGGTTACTTTAATTCGTTCTCCTTCTTCTATCCTTTTTTTCTTCTGCTCCTTTTATTTCCTTTCCTTCTTCTTCGTCTTCTTCTTTCACTACCTTTTCGTATACTTCTTCCTGAATACCTATCACCAACTTTTTATTTCTCCTACTTTTCTTCTGCTTCTTCCTCCCCCTCCCCTTTTTTCTCCTCTTATTTTATTCATTCTTCCTTTAGGTATTTCTTTTGTTATTTTTACATTTTTTTTTTTTCTTCTTGTTTCGCTTCGCTTATTCATAAGTTCAGAAATATTACAGCACCACTAAGACATGCAAGAAAATCAACCATAGACAACCAGACATTCTACTTTTCTAGGATGGAAAGGAAAAGCATTTGGGAAGACTGCGGTTCGAATCCCAGCTGCGACATGAACGAGTCAGCAGAAAATGGAAATTTCAGAAGATGAAAGAAGAATGTTCAAGAAAATAAATAATACTGTATCTACATTATTATCTGTCTTGTCCCATTCAAGAAATGACTTCTGTGGAAGGTGCTATTTTCTTACCCTGTATATCAGCACCTATTCTGTTTTTAATGACAGTCTAGTAACCTATTTTCTTCCTCCTTTCTCTTTTTCCCCTCCTTTACTCTCCATTCCTCCCCTCTTTTCACTACTTTCCCCCTACTTATCCTTTACCCTTCCCTACTCCTTTCCCTTCTCTCCCTCTTCCTATTTAAAAGTAAAAGCATTTGGGAAGACTGCGGTTCGAATCCCAGCTGCGACATGAACGAGTCAGCAGAAAATGGAAATTTCGGAAGATGAAAGAAGAATGTTCAAGAAAATAAATAATACTGTATCAGGTATCTACATTATTATCTGTTTTGTCCCATTCAAGAAATGACTTCTGTGGAAGGTGCTATTTTCTTACCCTGTATATCAGCACCTATTCTGTTTTTAATGACAGTCTAGGTAAGGAGGGAGGTAAATATTTGGATGGGTAGGTTGGTAGGTGGAGAGGGAGGGAGAAAGTTAGTTAGGGAGGGAGGAGGTACATAGGTAGGTAGGTAAGGAGGGAGGTAAATAGGTGGGTGGGTGGGTAGGTAGGTAGGTGGAGAGGGAGATATAACAAGGGAGGGGAGGAGGTAGGGGTGGTACATAGAATTAGGTACAGGACATACCCCTATTTCTAAAGGTAGGAAGGTACACAGGTATAACAAAACATCCCACACACATAGGTAGTACACACCTACAATGTAGACCAGGGATTCCCAATTTCCATGTGTATGCGGGCCACATGCTACATTGGCAGGTACTTCGCGGGCCACATACACAGGGGAGCAGGCGCGTATCCAGGTTTTTTCTGAGGGAATGGGGGTGGATGCTCCATTTTCGAAGTCCACCCCATAGTAAAAGAGCAAAAATCAAGCCCGAGGGGACTCACCCTAAAAAGCCTCGCGGGCCACAAAAATGGTCTGGCGCCCCACATGTGGCCCGCGGGTCGCTAGTTGGAAATCGCTGATGTAGAATAATGTAAATACCTACAGCTTCGCGGGCCACATACACAGGGGAGCAGGCCCGTATCCAGGTTTTTCCTGAGGGGATAGGGGTGGATGCTCCATTTTCGAAGTCCACCCCATAGTAAAAGAGCTAAAATCAAGCCCGAGGGGGACTCACCCTAAAAGCCTCACGGGCCACAAAAATGGTCTGGCGCCCCACATGTGGCCCGCGGGTCGCTAGTTGGAAATCGCTGATGTAGAATAATGTAAATACCTACACGCGCTTGTAGGTATAATGTAATTTTGTAATAATGTAATTTTACATCCCCAAAACCCCCACCAACCCCCCCCCACTATGTGTAGGGTAAATATTCCCTTGTTTACAAAGGCTCTATGAAAAGAGAAGGGTGGGGGGGGGGTGATTTTTGTCCCTTCAGTTTTAAAGGTAACCTTTTTTTCGAATTAGAGATTGCCTTTTTTTAGAAAGGAGAAAGAGAGGGGGAGAGAAAAGGATTGAAGAGGGAAGAGAGATAAGGGGAAGGGAGAGGAGAGAGAAAAGGAATGAAAAAGGGAGGGAGAGAGAGAGCGAGAGAGAGAGGGAAGGAAGGGAAGAGCGAAAAAGGCTTTCTTCTTCCCTCAATATGAAAAATCTCATTCTCTCTCTCTCCCCTTTCCTCTCTCTCTCTCTCCCTTTTCCTCTCTCTCTCTCTTTTTCTTTTATCTTCAGGCTGTCAAAGGCTTTAGCTTCATCTTTCTGAAATTACTTTCCCTAACCTAAGCCAATCTAATCTTCAGTTTTAAAGGTAACCTTTTTTTTCGAATTAGAGATAGCCCTTTTTTAGAAAGGAGAAAGAGAGGAGAGAGAGAAAAGGAATGAAAAAGGGAGGGAGAGAGAGCGGGAGAGAGAGGGAGAGAGAGAGCGGGAGAGAGGGAAAGAGGGAGAGAGGGAAGGAAGGGAAGAGCGAAAAAGGCTTTCTTCTTCCCTCAATATGAAAAATCTCATTTATTTCCCTCTCTCTCTCCCTTTCATTTTCCCTCTCTTTCTCTCTCTCTCCCTTTTCCTCTCTCTCTCTCTCTCTTTCTCTCTCCCTCCCTCCCTCTCTCTCTCTCTCTCCCTTTCCCTCTTTCTCTCTCTTTTTCTTTTATCTTCAGGCTGTCAAAGGCTTTAGCTTCATCTTTCTGAAATTACTTTCCCTAACCTAAGCCAATCTAAAACGTTCCTGCCTGAATTTAACTAGGGACCCTTACCTAACAAGTACCTTCCTAAATTTTTAGAAGAAGAATAAGGAGGAGGAGGAGGAGGAGGAGGAGAAGAAGAAGAAGAAGAAGAAGAAGAAGAAGAAGGAGGAGAAGAAGAAGAAGTAGAAGAAGAAGAAGGAGGAGGAGGAGGAGGAGGAGAAGAAGTAGAAGAAGAAGAAGAAGAAGAAGTAGAAGAAGAATGAGGAGGAAAAGAAGTAGAAGAAGGAGAAGAAAAATAAGGAGGACGGGGAAGAAGAAGAAGAAAACAATATGGCTGATTGGTCGTGGCATGATCATTATCATACTAAACACTTTGATGGAAGAGGAGAGAGGGAAAGGAGAATTAGGAGGAGGAGGAGGAGGAGGAGGAGAAAGACAAAATCTTGGGAAATGTCCAACACAGAATTACGTGATTGGGAGAAAAATTGGGTTTCCTTTTTAGGGGAGGGGGAGGGTGAAGTGTATAGAAGGAAGGGCTAGAGGAGAAGAAGAAGGGGGTGTATAGGAGGAAGAAGAAGGAGAGAGGGGAGGAATGCTTGTTTGTAGCGTCTAAAACCTGGAACACACACTAGGATTTTTCTTACGATGAAAAGAAAGATTGGAGGGAAAACTCATAGATAAAGAGCGAGAGAAAATTAGAAAAAGAGAGAGCAAAAAGAGAGAGAGAGAGGAAAAGATACATATGCAAGGAGAGAGAAAGGAGGCAATAAACAGAATTTAGAATGAGAAGACGTTGTAGATGAAAGTGTAAACAATCTCTCTCTCTCTCTCTCTCTCTCTCTCTCTCTCTCTCTCCCTCTCTCCCTCTCTTTCTAAACAAAGACACCTTATCTTTTTGGCCTCGTAAATAAAAAAGGGGCCCAACTACGTGAGAAGGAGACACAAAATATTACGAGTAAGAGAGAAAGAGAGAGGGAGGGAGAGAGAGAGAGCGGGACGGAGAGAGATAAAAAAGAGAAAGAAGGAGTAGGTGAAGGAAAGAGAAAAACAGAAGAAGATAGGTAGCGAACGAGAAGAGAGAGTGCGAATGAAAGAGGAAGAATAAGATGAAAAGAGGGACTGAAAGAGAGAGAGAGAGAGAGAGAGAGAGAGAGAGAAAGAAAACAGGAGGTGAGGAAGGGAAACAGGAGGAAGAGTGGGTGTTAGAGACAACGAGATACAAAACAAAAGATAAAAAAAGAAGAGAAGGCATGTAGGTAGGAATTACTTCTTTTTTCTTCTTCTTCTTCTTCTTTTGAGCCTGGAAAAAAGTTCAAAAATTCCCCCTAACACACTTTCTTTTTATTATTATTACTTTCTTTTTTAATTGGAAAGACAAGATTTAGGGACTTGAACTTTCTTTCTGTTCCGAATTCAAGGTAACGATGAGAAAGTATTGGAAGTGGTCCACGAAACAACGTAGGAGAAGACGAAGGAGAGGAAGAAGGAGGAGGAGAAGGAGAAGAAGAAGAAGGAGGAGGAGGAGAAGAAGAAGAAGAGGAAGGAGGAGGAGAAGGAGAAGAAGAAGAAGAGGAAGGAGGAGGAGGAGAAGAAGAGGGAGGAGGAGGAGAAGAAGAAGAAGAGGAAGGAGGAGGAGGAGAAGAAGAAGAGGGAGGAGGAGGAGAAGAAGAAGAGGAAGGAGGAGGAGGAGAAGAAGGAGAAGAAGAAGAAGAGGAAGGCGGAGGAGAAGAAGAAGAGGAAGGAGGAGGAGGAGAAGAAGAGGAAGGAGGAGGAGAAGAAGAAGGAGAAGGAGAAAAGGAAAAGAAGAAGAGGAAGGAGGAGCAGAGGAAGAAAAGATTGATATGGGTTAGAATGGAAGGTGAGAGGTTCTATCCCAGGCTTCGGGTCAGATAAAACTGACCAGAACGTTGTCCTAGTTTTAACCCTGTTCATATATTGAGTATTGTTTTAAACATTCTAAAAACACCTCACCTACCTATACTCTTATATACTTGGGCTTTGCCCGTTGATTCGTTTAAAACACTTTCTGATATTTAATGCACCATTAAAAACAAAAGATAAAAAAAGAAGAGAAGGCATGTAGGTAGGAATTACTTCTTTTTTTTCTTCTTCTTCTTCTTCTTCTTCTTCTTCTTCTTCTTCTTCTTCTTCTTCTTCTTCTTCTCCTTCTTCTTCTTCTTTTGAGCCTGGAAAAAAGTTCAAAAATTCCCCCTAACGCACTTTCTCTTTATTATTATTACTTTCTTTTTTAATTGGAAAGACAAGATTTAGGGACTTGAACTTTCTTTCTGTTCCGAATTCAAGGTAACGATGAGAAAGTATTGGAAGTGGTCCATGAAACAATGTAGGAGAAGACGAAGGAGAGGAAGAAGGAGCAGGAAGAGAAGGAGAAGAAGACGAAGGAGAGGAAGGAGGATTAGAAGAAGAAGGAGGAGGAGGAGGAGGAGAAGAAGAAGAAGAGGAAGGAGGAGGAGAAGAAGAAGGAGAAAAGGAAAAGAAGAAGAGGAAGGAGGAGCAGAAGAAGAAGGAGGAGGAGGAGAAGAAGAAGAAGAGGAAGGAGGAGAAGAAGGAGAAAAGGAAAAGAAGAAGAAGAAGAAGAAGAAGAGGAAGGAGGAGCAGAAGAAGAAAAGATTGATATGGGTTAGAATGGAAGGTGAGAGGTTTGTATCTACCTTGGTGGTAAAGTGCTTAAGAGGCTCGCCTAATAAACAGGAGATCATTGGTTCTATCCCGGCTTCGGGTCAGATAAAACTGACCAGTACTTTGTCCTAGTTTTAACCCTGTTCATATATTGAGTATTATTTTAAACATTCTAAAAAACACCTCACCTACCTATACTCTTATATACTTGGGCTTTGCCCGTTGATTCGTTTAAAAACTTTCTGATATTTAATGCACCATTCCCATTCCCATAGGTCACTAAAGCTAAGCAACGCCGAGCGGGGCTGATATTTGGACATTCATACTCATAACGATGGATGTCAACTGGGGCCGTTTTTTTTTCCCCGTCACATACTTTCACGTGTCTTTACCATAGATAATATTTATTAAATAGCTAGGAGAGAAGTTTTAATAAATTTAAATAGAATAGAAAATACTGGATAGAGATAGAGGAGCCAGAGTGTCATGTACAGGGTGTCCCAGAAACAATGTGTCAAATAAATAAATTATGTACAGAACAGGCAGAACACAGTATAGTCACGCAACTCTTAACCCCCGTCACATACTTTCACGTGTCTTTACCATAGATAATATTTTTATTAAATAGCTATGAGAGAAGTTTTAATAAATTTAAACAGAATAGAAAATACTGGATAGAGATAGAGGAGCCAGAGTGCCATGTACAGGGTGTCCCAGAAACAATGTGTCAAATAAATAAATTATGTACAGAACAGGCAGAACACAGTATAGTCACGCAACTCTTAATCAACTAATGCTAGGTTGCGGGTTCGATTCCCGCCTCAGGCGAACTTTATCCTAAACAGATAAGGTTCGTTCTCGGAACGGCTATTCTTTCCTATCCTGTCTTACTTATCTCTTCGATTTTAGAACGATAAGACCTCCTTTGTTACAGTTTGCTCTATCAAACATAAAAAAACTCATTAACCCCGGGGGTCACAAAGTGAGTTAAAACTCAGTTTAATTTTAACTCTCGGACTAAGCAATCTGATTGGTTGATTTTTAAAAATTCCAAAAAATTTAACCAATCAGATTACTTAATCCGAGAGTTAAACTTAAACCGAGTGTAAACTCACTTTGTGGCCCCGGACCTAAGTTGGTCATGGGATTTAACTGCCATGAAACACCCTGTATTAGAAATACTTCACATGGGATATTTATATGCGAGACTCACGATAGTACGTATATAAATATATATACATAGGTAAGTATATGGAGCCCAATGTACGTATATACATAGCTATAGATAACTCCATGGATATATGTAGGTATGTAGAATATGTACATATAGAGGTATATGTAACTCCATGTATATAGGTATGTAGATAGCTATACTTGCCGTCATATTATGTAGGTCTTCGCTCCCTAAGGAAAGCTAAGGACATGGATGAATTTAAAATACACAGGGTTGTACAGGCAGAATAGAGCTTTCTTTCTACCTTAGAAGAAAATCCTTAAGCAATTTACCATGGAAATATGGGACTGAAAAGAATCTGATTTAAAAAAAGTTTTTCTTTTTGAAAAATATTCATCAAATATGTACCTAGATTGACACCTGTAAGAATAATAATAATAATAATAGTGCTTATTCATACTGCTCGCATAGGACTGAAAAGTCCCTTTACTCCAGCAGTAGGCCACTACTATTATTGTGGTCAAATTCTCAAATTATATTGAGGTCTTACCTACATCAATTTTCCCGAGCTTTTTTTGAGTGTTTGTGTGTGTTTTCTGATTTGTAAATACAAAAGAGCCTACCTGCTTAGCTGTGTTTCTAAAGGTTCCCAGTGTTTCAAATGTCACAAAATGGGAATTTCTTTTTGAGGTATGTACTTATGAGCCAAGGATCTTGAATTCTTGAGTTTTAAAGGAGTGTCATTTTTGTGTGAAGATGGAACAAAAGATCTTTTGAAGCCTTTGGGTTGTGACTACACTATTGTCACTG
>NW_007377709.1:0-8023 GCF_000475195.1 Diaphorina citri
TTTTAAAATTTTTTTTTTTTTTTTTTTTTTTTTTACACTTCTAAAACGACCAAACCAAACGAAAAATGTGCAGAAAAAAAAAAATATCGAAAACTATCGATAGTCAAGCCTCAACTATCGATAGTGCTATCGATAGTTCTCCTCCTCTAATCTGAATGGGTGACTGTCTGAATTAACACGTGCTGCTGGATCAGCCTCGTAATGGTGATTGAGGAGCTGGTCTATACGTATACCTACCTACCTACCTACCTACCTACCAGTGAAAAAGGCAAAAACTTAAACAGCAAACAGCTGTCTTGCAAATGCAAAAAAAAGCAGCTAGTAAAGACTTTGGTTCCCATGTAGGGTACTTACCTAAGTACAGCATGAAGTACATGAGTAGACCCAGTAGAATCTGCATGTTGAATAACACTGTAGTCCTGTACTATATTCCAATACAGGATCCTACAAACGCAGGATACTACTATAGACCACTTCTAATAACTATTGGGTACCTAACTCATTCCCAAACATAAAAAAGAAAAGAAAAATCCTTCGAGATGATTTACTTTCTTATTAATCTAAATCTATCTATCTAAATCTAAATAATTACTTGCGGTGAAACTGTGAGATTCATCCCTTCTTCACATGTTTTGTGTAGGTATATCACAGTAAAAAGTGAGAAGTGCAGAGTTGTTTGTGGATGGGTAGGACTTAGATTTGCTGAAAATATTTTCCTCGTAGGGATGAAGGGAGTGCAATAAAATACGATCCCCTCTGATACAAACATAGGTACATAACTCAATAATGTTCGGATATCAGCTAATTATAATAATACCTATCTACATACATATGCTATCTAAGCCTGGGCATTATTCAAATTGAAATAATTACATAGGGCCGGCCGTTTTCATTCCCCCTCCCTCCTATTGCTCAATGTAAAGCAATTTTATCTTTCATTTCCTTTGTCTCTCTCGTTCTCTTCCCCTCTCTCTTCCCCTCTCCATCCTCTATCGTAACAACCTTAATACCCAATAGGTAATACTATGTTGAACACAACCCCCACATGTGTTATTTCAAACCGCCATTTTGTCTGCCTGCCTATGTTCTCCTACCTGACGTTTGAAACCTTTTAATCCCTCTCTCTTCCTCTCTCCATCCTCTATCGTAACAACCTTAATACCCAATAGGTAATACTGTGTTGAACACAACCCCCACATGTGTTATTTCAAACCGCCATTTTGTCTGCCTGCCTATGTTCTCCTACCTGACGTTTGAAACCTTTTAAAACTGGAACGTTCCTTTTTTCACAGTAGGTGCTCTTGTTGTGTGGGTTGTGTAGGTATGTCAAGTGACAATTTTGTTGTGAAGTAGAAGGATGAAATGGCTCCCAAATTGCCTGATTCTGAACTGAATCCCTTTCTTTAGAAGCCCAGATAGGTACTTGTTACAAATGTCATACCTCGATAGATATACTAGGTACGCTAAGTTTTATGACTTGGACTCGAACCCACGTCTACCGCGGTAACCACTACATTACCGGAGTTGGTCCCAGATAGAAAACTTCAAGGGTAAAAACTTAAAAGACATCACACACACTTTCAACGGAGGCAGAGAAAACGGGGCCAAAAACTCGAACCCTACCACACCCCAAAAAATGGGGAAAACGGCGTCCCCTCCCCACTTGCCTTTTCATCTGGCTGAATTTTCATCGCGCGACGTTTTTCCGTTTCTTTGCAATTTTCAAACTTTGGTTGTTCTCTCCTCTCAGCTACATTGCCGTCATCGTTCCGGTGCAAGTCGAAAGCGTGCGCGATATCTTTACGTCATTTCCGAGAAAAATAATACAATAAATGTTTTTTGAGAAAAAAATTGCGTGTTTTTCTTTTCGATTTGAAAACAGTTCCATCATATTTTGTGGTGAAAATTTGAAAGTACTTTATTGGGATTTGAAATAAATTTATTTGTGAAAGTTTGCTTCAATTTTTTTTTTTCCTTTTTCATGACAGGTATTACTTATTGAATATTTGTTTGTGATGATTGAATATTTCAATTTCAAATCTCTTGAGCTTTTATTTCAAAATATATTAAAAGTTAACTACCTCTCTATATCTAATAGGTACATTATCATTACTATTTCCATGTTTTACATCCTATTGGTCATGTTCGTTATATCATGTAATTTGATGACTGAATGATGAATCTTATATCTACGGTCCGGCACAAGTATTGTCAATATTATAGCAATACTTATCTTTACTATGAGAAAGTACTGTTAATACAATCCGCACACTATCGGTCATTTCATTTCTATGAAAAGAACTCTTCTTAATCTGGTAATTGGTAATGTCGCCATTGATTTGTGAGCCCCCACCTAAAAACGGTAAAATAAGGCTGAATTGAAACTTTTACCTACATTACATATCTACCTCTATTTACGTATCTACCTACATAATTAATTTATTAATTATGTATCTAGGTATACCTATAATCTATAGGTACTTTGAATAAAGTTCATCCCTCATTCCATTCTCCGATGCGATTTGCTTTCGTTTCATTCAATATTTGAATTATATGTATTTTCTATACCTATAATGTAGGTATTGTTCTGCATAATATTGAGGTAGATAATATAGTTTTATTATTAATCCTGACCTCATTGTTCTACACTGCATGCAGATCTATCTTCTAAATGAGCAGAATATTTCCATTGCAAATGTTTCAACGGGTTATTTCCTGGGGGCGTATTACGATGCGTCTCAAAAAGGATTCTCGTATTGACCCTGTACCTCAATGGGAAGTAATGTGTCTTGACGATCTGATGAGAGACATACTACGGGAAGGACATGTTACGACACAGACTATCTGTCTAATGTAGCAGTTTTTTCATCGCTACGAAAAAATCTGGCTTGAAAATTAAATGACTTTTTCATGGATTACATTCCGGAACTACTATTTAAATGGGTAAACCAATAATAAATCCCATTACTTTAACGTTTATCATATTTGTATTTGTTAATGAAACTGTCTCCAATATTGTTTTTCGCCACACACTTCCATATTTTTCTGCATCACTATGTAAATATCTCTATACTATTTGCAGTACTAATCAACATTGAACAGTTGTTTGCAGACAATATTAGCTATTGGGAGAACAATCACTAGCTCATTATATTTTATTTCTCTACAAACAATACAAATAGCTTGCTCCACAATACACATACACAATCCAATGTGTTAGCAACTGAATTAGAAATAAACAACGTTCCTATTATTTCAAATCCTAATGGAAACACACATTCTCCCTCGTTTAAATTACACGTATCTCGTTAGATTAGAGGTACCTAGATAATGAAAAAATATACAACTTTTGCTAATTTAAATTGGGGTTACAATCATACAATACATCATGTTAGGATAGCTGGAATACCTGGATTGTAAACAAAATAAATTCGGCAGTACCCATTTGAATATAAATAACTTCAGGCAGGTATTTTAACATTAATATTATTACCTACAGGTACCACTCTCGTAATGCCTGTGCTTAATTAACTTTGCGTAAACAAAATAAATTCGGCAGTACCCATTTAAATATAAATAACTTCAGGCAGGTATTTTAACATTAATATTATTACCTACAGGTACCACTCTCGTAATGCCTGTGCTTAATTAACTTTGCCTAATGTACTTAAAATATGATGGTTGCTATTAAACAAACTAATGACAAACGTTTGTAAAATTTAAATGAGGTTCCCATTACCTAATTAGATTAAATAAAAACAATTTATTATTATTTTAAATGCATAAACTAGGTACCTAAATAAAAACATTTACCTATAGATTTCAATTTTTTTTCGTATCTACTCAATTGAAAAAAAATAATACCTATTATCCTATATTTTACTATTTAATTCAAAAGATGATTGATTTCTATTTCTCAAAAGTACAATATATATATTGAAATAATATTATGTCTGTGGTGTTTGTGTGTTATTTCCAATTGCTTTCGGGATAAGAACTACCCCCACGAGTAGTATCCTGCGTTTGTAGGATCCTGTATTGGAATATAGTACAGGACTACAGTGTTATTCAACATGCAGATTCTACTGGGTCTACTTATGTACTTCATGCTGTACTTAGGTAAGTACCCTACATGGGAACCAAAGTCTTTACTAGCTGCTTTGTTTTGCATTTGCAAGACAGCTGTTTAACTGCTGAAGTTTTTGCCTTTTTCACTGGTAGGTAGGTAGGTAGGTATACGTATAGACCAGCTCCTCAATCACCATTACGAGGCTGATCCCATTCAGATACCAAACACGCCAACGTTGTTTCAGTAATCCGTCAGGAGTCTTATTTTGATATCCCTCTGGAAAAAGCCAAAGCGAAACTTTACACCTACCTGCGTACATATTGTAGAGAAAAATGATATTCAACCCTTCAAAAAAAAAAAAAAAAAAAAAAAAAAATTTTTTTTATTTTTTTTTTTTTAAAAATTTTTTTTTGGGGGTTTTTTTTTTGTAAAAAAAAATGTAAAAAAACATAGATGTATACTGTATACAAATCTATGAAAAAAAATATATTTAGTAAAAAAAAATTAAAAAAAAAAAAATGTTGAAATAAAACCCTGTGACCTAAATTAATACGTGTACAGTTAATAATTTTCTTTAAATTAGGTTAGGTTAGGTCTTTTTGGGGGATAAGACTTTTAGAAACAAGGAAAATATGTAATAAAAAAACTATCGATGGCGCCGACTATCGATAGTTCTCCTCCTCTAATTCAGATACCAAACACGCCAACGTTGTTTCAGTGATCCGTCAGGAGCTTTATTTTCATATCCCTCTGGAAAAAGCCAAAGCGAAACTTTATACCTACCTGCGTGCGTACATATTGTACTTAGAGAAAAATGATATTCAACCATTGAAAAAAAAAACTTCTTTTCTTCATTATTGTTTTTTAAGAACTTATTTTTGAGTGGTTATTTTTCTCACCCAAACCCAGCAGGGGGGTCCAGGGCCCCCCAGGGGGGAGGGTTAATGCATTTGATCCGTAACATAAGGGCCTAGATGTTGCGTTCTTGGCAACCGTACAAAACCCTGACAGCAGAGAATAGCACAATACAATACACCAAATACAATGGAAATGGAAGAAATGGAAAAAAGAGGAGAAGGAGAGGAAAGAGGAGGAGATGAAGGAGAATTAAGTAGGAGGAGGAGGAGGAGGAGTTGGAGGAGAAAATCTTATTACAGTGGAACCTCGATTTAACGAACCTCAGTATATAACTAAATCCTCGATGCAGCGAAGAAAAGTCGATTTTCCTTCCCTTCAAAGGCAAAAACCTCAGTATAGCGAAGTAAAAAGAATAGATACAACGAAGTAATTTGGGGCATGAGCCCGGGAAAATTACCTCAGTATAACGAAAATGATTGAATTTTAACCTCAGTATAGCGAAGTGATCTTAAGACCGAGTACAATAAATTACCTCAGTAGGTACAACGAAGCTACTCTGATTTTGACCTCAGTATAGCGAAGAAATTCGATATAACGAAATCATTACGATTTTAACCTCGATATAACGAAAATAGATATTACGAAAACTTCGATATAACGAAATTTTGGGCATTTCCCTTGGACTTCGTTATATCAAGGATACCAATTACTGTGTCGTAGCATGTCCATCGTATGTCTCATTAGAGGATATCTCTTTAGGAGCTGCTGGGGTGATACGATCAACATTCGAAATTCAGGACAAAGCATAAATTTGATTTTTCCCCCTTCTTTTGAAGAGTTTTGATATAGGGAACAAGAACCCCTGGTCTCTCTCTCTCTCTCTCTGTCTCTCACTCCCTCTCTCTCTTTCTCTTTCTCTCTCTCTATCTTTCACTCTCTCTTTCTCTTTCTCTCTCACTCTCTATCTTTCACTCTCTCTCTATCTTTCACTCTCTCTCTCCCCCTGTCTTTATCTTTCTCTCTCTTCTCCCCGAATTCCTTTTTTTTTTTTGAATAGAAAAGTAGTGAACTTTTCGGTTTCTCTCTTTATCCTCCCAATTTCTCCTTCTTTGGAACTCTCTCTTGAATCTTCTCTCTCTCTCCTAACACTTCTCTCTCTCTCCCTCCCAGGGTCGGCTTCAGATATACTGTCACTCCATTGAAATTTTTAGCTGAAGAAGGAAAAGAAGAAGAAATATATACAAAGTTAATATACCTGACTTCCTAAAAAAAATTCAAATGCTATCAATTTGAGGCGGTATAAATATTGCCACCCTCAAACTTTTGGTGCTTGGGACACTCAGTCACCCATAACTTGACCCGGCCCTGCTTTCTCTCAGGATGATGAATTGGAGGTGCTTTCTACACAATACAACAGAGCAAAGGAACAAGCAAAACTAAATGAGGGGGGGATGAAGGTTTGTATATAAGGCTAGGAGTTATAAGAGATAGCTGGGGAAGGGGAGTTATATGAATAACTTTATTTAACAGTGGAGTTTCCTTCCTCTGTACTGGTTATTGTCTCAACCCTCTTTACTTACCATTACCACTGACACTGGTTCTCCAAAAAGAGACACCTACCTCTTGGGGTTGAAACTAGAATCAATGACTTTCAGCAAATCAAAATACTGTACTATTTGGCTTTACGATACGTTACTGCTATTTAAATTTAAAGCCACGATTTTTTTTTTCATTATCCAGGTTTCCCACTTAGACAGGTCCGGCTGTATATCTATCTATCAGTTAATAAAGAGATTCTTCTCTCGGTGATTGGATAATTTCTTTACTACCCAAATCTCTCTCTCTCTCTCTCTCTTTCTATATCTTTCACAAGTCATCAATTATCAATTATTTCTCATTCCGCCATTTCTTTGTTTTGTAGAGTAGAAAATAAAACCCCTCCCCCCTCTCTCTCTTTCCCTTTCTCTTTCTCTATCTCTTTCTATATCCCTCCCTCTCTCTCTTTTTTTTATTTTTTTGTTCCAATTGCGCAAATTATTTCTTCCATTATTCACAAATTTATAGATCCCGTTTTTTTTCGTACGCTCTCTTTCTTCTTTTATTTCATTAACTTTTATTGTACATCTCTCTCTCTCTCTCTCTCTCTCTCTCTCTCTCTCTCTCTCTCTCTCTCTCTCTCTCTCTCTCTCTCTCTCTCTCTCTCTCTCTCTCAATTCCTCCCTTTCTCTCTCTCAATTCCTCCCTTTCTCTCTCTCTCCTCTTCACCTTTATCCTCCCTCCTTTATATCTCTCCTTTTCTCTCTCTCTCCCTTCCTCTCTCTCTCTCTCTCTCTCTCTATCGCTCCTTCTCCTTCTCTCCTGATTGCATTGTTCTTTGATATCACTATTTTACTTTCTCAATGCATTGGCAGCTATGTTCCACAGAGGATACCAATTACTGTGTCGTAGCATGTCTCATTAGAGGACCTTCTCGTAGTGGTAAGGATACAATGTTTCCATATCTTTAGGTGATGCTGGGATGATACGATCAACATTTGAAATTCAGGACAAAGCATGAATTTGATTATTTTCCCCCCTTCTTTTGAAGAGTTTTGATATAGGAAAAGACAATGGAGGTTATATCGTTACGAAATAAATCGAAATAGAAGGAGGACATGATAGGAGAAAGCCACAGTCGATACAAGAAGGGATCTTATCTGTTTGGTATAAAGTTCACGTCGAGTTTTTTTTTTTTTTTTTTTTTTTTGCTGAAGAAAGATGTTGCGAGACCAAATATTTTGAGAACCCCTGGTCTCTCTCTCTCCCTCTCTCTCACTCCCTCTTTTTCTCTTTCACTCTCTCTTTCTCTCTCACTCTCTCTCTCTTTCTCTCACTCTCGCCCTGTCTTTATCTCTCTCTCTCTCTCTTCTCCCCGAATTCCTTATTTTTCATTTCGTTCGCACACTAAAATAAATTAATATTTTAAAAAAAATCTCCCTGTTTCAATTTAATGAACTTACAAATTTATTCAAAGGCTCCCCCCCCCCTAGCTCAATTGACTATTTTAAGCAGTTTTGCCTGTAGGTATTATACGCTTCTTTGCAGACAATTTCATTG
>NW_007377709.1:8313-15321 GCF_000475195.1 Diaphorina citri
ACGCTATTGAATAGCTCATCGAGTATCGACATACGCATCTCATAGCGATGGCTATATTTTCAGGCGAACTTTCATCTCTCTCTCTCTCTCTCTCTCTCTCTCAATTTACCATTTTTTATGAACGCCTGAAAAATGTTTGCTTATGCAATGTGGGACACACAAATACCTACTTTATTTAAACATTTTAAACTCTATTCAGTCTAATTGCATCAAATACATAGGTAGGTTGGTAGGTAATTAAGTATGTCTATCTACCTTCATTTCCCCAATTTTTTTTTGGTTTTAAGAGGTTTGATAGAGGGAACTGTCTTACGTCCCGAAATCGAAGAGAGAATCAAGACAGGATAGGAGGAAAGCCAGCCGTTCCGAGAACGAACATTATCCCATCAGGATAAAATCCGCCCCGGGCGGAAATTGAACCCGTGGCCTAGCGCTTACAAGGTAGATGCGCCACCAACCAAGCTAACCAGGCTGGTTTCCCTAAATTCAATTTACACATAAAATGTTTCAAGTGTTGGAGCATGCCATTTTCACTCCAAAGTCCAAATCCTAAATATTTCCACGAATCTTATTTTGTTTGATTCCTAAATATAAATACCTACGTAGGTAGATGATATTCCTGAAAGTCAACCCAGATTCAATATGATCAACACTTTAGTTTCTAGTGGATTTAGATTTAACTGCTTTCTGGACACTGCCCACTAAAAATTGTGAATTTAGAATATTTAAATTGATAGAACAAAACCTATATTAGATTTAGATTTAAATTTTCTAGATTCATGTATACTTGTATAGAAAAGGTTGTGAATTGGATTGTACAATAGGTAGTGGATTTAGATTAAAACTAGTGGACCTATAGTGGTGCATAATAGTGGAGGAGTGAGAGAGATGTACATAGTAGTGGGAGAGAGAGAGATGTGGTAAAAGGAGCTAAAGGTAGGTTTATGACATAAAAGGTCTTGGTTGAATAGGAAATTTTACGTGGGTGAATGTTTCATTAATTGGAAGCTCTTCTTCTTTTATTTTGCTCTCTTCCAAATTAATTAATTTCTTTTCAAACCTGATGGCCTTGAAGAGGACATTGACATAATTATTTCGTGATGGTTATAAGAGGAAGAAAGACAAAGGGGTAGGGGAAGATATTACGCAGTAGGAACTTAAGAAGAGAGAGAGAGAGAGAGAGAGATAGGGAAAGATATAAGTCGAAAGAAGAGTAGAGACTAGAGAGGGACAGATAAAAACGTAATGAAGAGAGAGAGAGAGAGAGAGAGAACTCTTGGGTTAGTTGTTAGTTCCCAACACAAAATTGGTGAAACACCATACCTACCTCGCTAAAGTCACAGCTTGACAATTTGTAACATCATAACATCAGTATTACATACAAGATGGTTTTCTAACACCATTTTTATTGCGACCTCTGCATTTCTTACACTAGATACGCCTTTAAAACACAATATGATGATGATTCAACACAACATGTTCGTCAGTCAATCTAAAGTCAAAAAGTCAACGATACACAATATAGGAACAGATCAAATTGGAGTAAAAAGCTACATATAAGTGACATCCATATACTTGACAAGAGTACAATATTGTTTTTTATACAGGGAGTACCATGTATGTACTTTTAGACAGGTGCCTCGTGCAGTCTAGGACGCGTTTCGTTCTTATTTGAACTCATCAGCTAGTCGTAACGTTGCGACGGTGGTTCTGTGTTAATGGATAAGACATTTGGAACTTGTACCTACCTTGTATATTTTATGATTTAGTAGTGTGTAAAGTGGAAAATCGTGAACTTGTATATGTATGTAACGTGTTGTTGATACGAAGTTTCGTCATCGGAGGTTGCCATATACTTGTGACTGAATTGTTCAAATACCCATGGGAAAATTAAAAGAACACTCAAGTGAACTAACGTTGAGTTTGATGTGTATCTGGAGGAATTGGGGTGCACTCAGACTCTTTTAAATATGATTTTGTTATTTTCGGATTTGCCTTGAGCAACACAACTGGAAAACTTTGTCACTCATGCTCGGGATAACAATACGATTAGTGAATTTAAAATCAGTTCGAAATTCCGATTGGATAAATTGTAATCAAAAGTTTACAATCATCAACAAATCAAATCCCTTAATCCAATCAGTTTAATTTAAACCAATTTTAAAATCAGATTGTGGTCCCTAGTTCCTGCCATTGCATTGACTTTTGAGCAAGTACCTACACATAGTTTCATTCATGTTAGAACTGATTAGGTAGACATCACAGAACTGTCAGGTGGCTCCGGCATCAGACTAATGATTCGAATTTTTGTAAATTGATTTGGATTAAGGGCGTAAGATCACTTACGCCCTTTTTCGGGATCCTTCATTTTTGTATAGCAAATTTTGTTCTGAACATGACTGTCAAAAGCCGAATAATGTTTCTATCTCTTTTCTACAAATTATGGTCCACTATTGAGTTTATTTGAAAATGGAAACTTTAAAATGTGATTATCTGGAAACTATGTTTTTAGTCCGTCCTTTTTCTAGTTATACCCTTCTTCCAGATCACGTCTCCATTGTAGGTAGGTACCAATGTAATGTAATGTTTTCTACCTATGACCCAGATAAGGGATCCTATTTATAGCAAAGAGATTATCTTGCCACGGTTTAATATTATAACTTATAACTCACTGATACCCCTAGGTAAAACTTGTGTTTATCCCTACACCTCCACCTCCCAATTTGTCTCATCCATTAGAAATATCCTGCCTTAAGCAATTCATATTGGATCTCAATTCTTTACAAATATCCTCAAACAAGTTCTTGTTAATTACGTTACTAGTTTTTATTATTTTTTTTCCAGATTTGCCCTCATATTTTCCCGTTTTTTTACCTTCTATTTTTTTCTTCTTATTCTGCACTAACTTTTTCTTTATACCTACCATCTGTAAAGTCTGGTATTTTTTTCTTAAAATAAAATCTGTCAGATTTGTTTTTCTTATAGAAGTTCAAAGTTTAACAAGTTGCTCATGTGTGTTGCTAGTTGGTTTTTTCTTCGCATTCCATATTAAAAATGATGGGATTTGTTTTGTTCTTGGGATTAGAAAGAAATACCTATTGCGTTCCAATTTCCATGCAATAAGTTCAAGTTGAAACAATGAAATGAGATCTCAATTTCAACTTTGCTCGTTTGTCAATCGATACTTTTTTTTTCGAATTCCATATTAAAAATGATGGGATTTGTTTTATTCTTGGGATTAGAAAGAAATATTGCGTTCCAATTTCCATGCAATAAGTTCAAGTTGAAACAATGAAATGAGATCTCAATTTCAACTTTGCTCGTTTGTCAATCGATATCGATTTCAACCCACATAAAGTATTAAAGATCAAAGGATTTTGGTGAAATAAACATAATATGTAGGTAATAATGAACTTTACAGTATGGACACCTGTTTCAGACAATGCTGATCGACCATAATAAGTATGGTATGGATACAGCTTACTAAGGTCAGTAGGTAGTATGGAGTCAGCTTATGACTTACTTAGGTCAGTTAAAAGTAATCGGAGACCTCAATGCATAGACTTAGGGTGGACCTGTTTCAGACAATGCTGATCGACCATAAGTATCGTATGGATACGGCTTACTACTAAGGTCAGTAGGTAGTATGGAGTCAGCTTATGACTTACTTAGGTCAGTTAAAAGTAATCGGAGACCTCAATGCATAGACTTAGGTTAAGAACTTGAAATAAACACCTAATCGTAAAAAAAGAAAACGATAAAGGAGAGAATAGGGAGGAGGTACTGAACCGTTTTCAAATTACATGAAAATAAAGACTTCAAAAGAAGAGAGAACACCTAATCGTAAAAAAAAAAAAAGAAAACGATAAAGGAGAGAATAAGGAGGAGATACTGAACCGTTTTCAAATTACATGAAAATAAAGACTTCAAAAGAAGAGAGGACAAGAGGAGCGAAAAAAGGAACAAGTTAAATGACTTGCTAAATAAAATTTTATGTTCCTGCAAGGGCTATAAAGTGGCAGGCAGAGAGAACGCAGGCAAAGTCATAAAATTAATGTTCGGCCAAACTGTGCCTCTCACAATGGCTCACTATCATGTTAGTAGCCATTTTAATAAAATAGAAAAAACCCGGCTAAATAGCAATCTATGCCCCCCCATATGCTATGCCCTTCCAGTATGGTAAATAGGTTCCCACCCAACTCCATTCTTGTCGTAATGTGTGTTTTACAGCCTGTTCTTCTTTATTGTTATCATTTCACTTATTTTAATAAAATAGAAAAAAACCGGCTAAATAGCAAATAGCAATCTATGCCCCCCATATGCTATGCCCTTCCACAGTATGGTAAATAGGTTCCCACCCAACTCCATTCTTGTCGTAATGTGTGTTTTACAGCCTGTTCTTCTTTATTGTTATCATTTCACTGTTTTAGCCAGGTGCCTCGTGCAGTCTAGGAACCGTTTCGTTCTTATTTGAACTCATCAGCTAGTCGTAACGTTGCGACTGTGGTTCTGTGTTAATGGATAAGAAATTTGGAACGTGTATATTTCATGATAATTATAGTAGTTTGTTAAAGTGGAAAAGCGAGAACTTTTATGTATGTAGGTATTAAGGTGTTGTTGATACGAAGTTCCGCTGCTAGAGGTTGCCACATATGTACCTACTTAGTTATTGTGACTGAAAACTAAAAGAACACTCAAGTGAAGTAACGTTGAGTGCGATGTGTATCTGTGGAGGCATTGGGGTGCACTCAGACGCTTTCAAATATGATTCCCTTGAGCAACACAAGTGGAAAACTTTGTCACTCATGCTCGGGATAACAATACGATTAGTGAATTTAAAATCAGTTCAAAATTCCGATTGGATAAATTGTAATCAAAAGTTTACAATCAACAAATCAAATCCCTTAATCCAATCAGTTTAATTTAAACCAATTTTAAAATCAGATTGTGGTCCCTAGTTCCTGCCATTGCATTGGTTCAAAGTTTCGTATAATACGTCCGGTAACGCTGGCGCACCCTGTATTATTCTGCATGGAAATATCTTCAGCGTCCGGTAACGCTGGCGCACCCTGTATTATTCTGCATGGAAATATCTTCAGGCTCTTGCTAAGAAGAAACTAATGTTTTCATTACGTATTAGTTAGGTAATTCATTGTGAACTTTAAGTAGAATTAGTTTGGTAATTATTTATTGTGAACTTGCAGCATTAATTAAAATTTTGTGTACATTCGTAATTGCATTAGCGAACACTGCACTTCTCTATGTTGAACTCTCTCTTATTTCCTTTTATCAACATCCGGACTCATTTTGTCTTTTGTCTGTCTCTTCTAATTCATCTTTCATGTTTTCTTTGTCGTTCTACAAAGGTATTCACTCTTAAGAGTCTTAAGTGAACCAACCTAGCTACTGTTGACAGAAATGCTTACTTCCACTTCCACTCAACAACTTCAAAGAAAACATGAACCCTATACTCGTATACCTTTGTGGCGTAATGGTTAAAGGCCTACCTATAATATGAACATCCTAAAAAATAGACAGGACATTCATTCTATTTAAAGAAAGTCGAAAAAAAAGATTTTTTTTTTTTCCTCTTTTATAACATAAAATGTTGTCTTAAATACATTTTCCCCCTCCCTCTTCTCTTTCTTTGTAAATAGCATTATGTTCTGTCTTATTGAAAAACAAAGTTCATTATTAATAGCCTTGATATCAGGGTTAAGTGACAGCAGTGACCTATGATCAATTCAGTACTTCTGCGTTTCAGCAGTGCGGTTATGGGATAAGATTTCGGATGATAAAATTTCTGAAGTCTCTATCTCTCCGCTTGTGGTTATCTACTTAGGGATTTTTGTTTAGCATTACCGCAGTTGGAACAGGCCAAGCCAAGATTTCCTGAGAACGCTCCCAGAACGTCCCGGAAAACCACGGTTAAACGTGTTCCACTTCGGTAAAGCTAAACGAAATTCCCTGTATAGTGTATAGGTATAGTGTAGGTACACTGCTTCCGAATCTTACATACGATGAATGACACATAGAAATGTCGTACGATGTCATAAGAGTAACACTAACAATCGTAACCCTAGTCTTACTCTTACCCAATGCAACGGTACACTAATAGGGTACTCCAATGCTGGCAGACATACATAGATGCGAATATAATGAGGCACCCTGTCGCTTGTCAATACAAGACAAGACGCTTGCTGCCATTATTGTGCCATCTTGTTTTGCCGTTACAAAAGCGACAGCAATTTTCCTAACAAGAGAACCTTCGGATAAGACGGAAATACGAAACGTCATTTCAGATATGAGAAACAAAATGAGGGAATTCGTTTTGTAAATAACACTCTATCTCTTGCTCCCGGTTTTTTCTCGAAAGATCAAAGGCGTGATAACGTATCAGTTATCAGAGAGGAGGGGGAGTAGTCAGTAAGGGGTAAGTCATGTATCTTGCCTAGTGTATTATTATGTAAATTGAGTCAGCATGCTACGGGATATACAGTTACTAGAGGGGACAGGGTAGGCATAGGGTACGGACATGTTCGTTAAACCCAAGTCCTGGAAAACTCAGGATAGCAGGATAACTGGAAGAAAGTAAAGGAGGCATGAAAACGAGAACTCGGTAATTTGTGGCTTTGATGTTTAGCCTGTAAATAAATAAATAAAAGGTTCTATATAGGTAGTTGGTGAATTTATTCTTTGCTTCCGAAGTACAAAAAGACGTGGAGAAGGCCTTTGTATATTTTCTAAAATCCAAAATTCCAAGAAATTCAAATGGAAAATCAGAAAGGGTTTTATTTCTCATGAATTATTTAGAATGACGCTGAGAGACTCTTCACAATTTTCTGGATATCGCAGCATTAGGTACCTACTTTAGATTTTTTACTGACAGTATCATTTGCTAAAAGACATCTGTTATGCTTGGGATATTTTTCCATCTTTTTTTTTTTTTTTTTTTTTTTTTTTAAAAAATCCCTGGGTAAAAAAGACCCCACCCCCCAAACACCACAA
>NW_007377709.1:15377-51732 GCF_000475195.1 Diaphorina citri
CAACCAGTATAAGAAATACCAATACGAGCAGGTATACCCGGTATTAGAAGTTAGAAGTTGCCTTATCTTTATTTGGGTCCGCTAAAGTAGAAGTTTTTAACATTTTCGCAATTATTTTAATGGCCAAGTTTTGAGTTCAAGTTGCTTCTGGTAAAGCAATAGAGGCTAGAGATAACTTTAGAAATACAAGACGCAAAGTAATTTGTTCTGATTGGTGAAAAGCTCCGATTCATTAGGGCAAGTTTTTCTTTTCAGACAAGCAGGGATGACTTTTGTAATACAACTCTGAGTCGGTATGTAACTTGGAAGTTAGGGGGAAATTTTAATTTTATTTTGAAATCCATAGGACAAAACTGACAAAACCAATGTAAGATGTTTTGGGGGGAAATACAAGGTGTCCCAAAATTTATTCTTACCTTATGTAGGTAGGTATCTATGGTTTTCTATCTGTAGGATTTCCCAGCACCTCGTTTTCTGGAAACCAGATTGATTTGGAAAGAGACGAAAACACGATTATTCTAGGACACCCTGTCCATTTTTCTGAGTAAGTTCTAAAGTTTATTGAACTACATACAAACTGGTGTTAAGTTATGCCTATGTAATTATGAAATTCAAAGGTATTTTCAAATTACACCCTTTTGGTAACGCATCGTAACGTATTATAGAGGAAGGTAGGTATGTGTTTGAAAGAGGATAAATAGGTAGGTATGTGTTTGAAGGAGGATAAAATCCTGCAATTTGTTATTTTTGGTAAAACCATCCCTAAGGAGTTTGCCTTCAACCATCGCGCCAGGAAATGCTATAACCAACACATTTCAGCTGAACGAGTACATTTTAATTTTATTTTGAAATCAATAGGACAAAACTGACAAAACCAATGTAAGATGTTATGGGGGGAAATACAAGGTGCCCCAAAATTTATTCTTACCTTATGTAGGTAGGTATATCTATGGTATCCTGGTTTCCTATTGGTAGGATTTCCCAGCACCTCGTTTTCTGGAAACCAGATTGAGTTAGAAAGAGACGAAAACACGATTATTCTAGGACACCCTGTCCATTTTTCTGAGTAAGTTCTAAAGTTTATTGAACTACATACAAACTGGTGTTAAGTTATACCTATATGTAATTATGAAATTCAAAGGTATTTCCAAATTACACCCTTTTGGTAACGCATCGTATCTTAACGTAATATTGAGGTAGGTTTATGTGTTTAGGGCAATGCCTTTAGTCAATGATGATGATGTGTTTAAGGAAGGACAATTTGTTATTTTTGGTAAAACCATCCCTAAGGAGTTTGCCTTCAACCATCGCGCCAGGAAATGCTATAACCAACACATTTCAGCTGATTAAACAAGAGCTAACTTTCATATTTACTGCTGCTTTTCTTTTTAGCTTCAGCAAATTTCCTTTCTTAAAGTCAGCAATATTTTCAGGAGCGGAAGAAGTTGGAGCTGATATTAATTGAAAATTTATACCACCGTGGTAAACATATACATATGTAGGTTACAAATGTTATATTAACAATAATGATTTCTCATATAGGAATTATTATTATTATTATGAGTTTTCAATTATTTTCCGTTGCCATGGTAACCACCTAGTTACAAATAAATCTGGATTAATCGAGATTAACGATGAAGTGTGTTATCTATGTAGGTAGTAGGTATACCTATGTATTATTGTACTTATATGTAAGACCAGTAAGTGTGAAGTGAAGGATATTATTATACATACTCAATAGCTCTCAACAATGAGTATATACTATATAGGACTCGGAGTGAGTAAAGAAAACATCATTGAGAGAGATAGAGAGAAAGAGAGAGAGATAGAGAGAGAGAGAAAGAGAGAGAGAGAGAGATAAAGAGAGAGAGAGGGAGGGAGGGAGGGAGAAATAGAGAGAGGGGGGAGGAGGGATTGTGGGTATATTGCAAATAATAATGGTGGAGATATTATAAAAATAATGGCGTGGGAGGGGGGGAATTACCAACAAGTAGATTGTATTTCTATCATTTTTAACTGAAGAGAGCTCTACAAAGTTGTCTACTTCACCCTCTTATTTCACATTGAACGGGTTACTTTCGAGTGCTTTCTGTTGACTCAGTAGTCAGCACCTACTTATTCCCTGTAGGTACGTACCTATGTGTTTATTCTCGCCTGTTTGATGGAACATAAGTAAATACCAAAGAGGTATAAAGAGTGATTTATTTAGACTGTTTTAATACAGTCAGTTTAGACATTGGTAGTTAGTAGGTACTGAGGGTATTCATAGGGTTGAGTTTTATAGGTACCTACGTAGCTTCAATAAAACCTATACAATATAATACAGACACGTGTATTCAGGAACTTTGAACTTACATTACCTTAAACTCCACGGTAGGTACTGAAGGTTTTTGCTACATACTAGGTACTTCTGTACATACGATTTCTATATACTCTTTTACTAATGGTATTTAAAAGGTTACTGCTGTTTGATAAAGCTATTTACAAGATTTCTACTGTACCTAGGTAGGTATACTAAAAGCTGTTTCTACTGTATCTGTCTGTACTAAAACTTGTTTAATTAAAAGATTTCTACTATACACCCATAACGTACCCACTTATTTTTTATTTCTCTGCAGATTTTTTTTCCGTACATTAGGTATTTCTGATTAGAAGATAACAATTTGCTATCAATGTGAGCTTTACAGATTTAACTTCTAATAATTATGTATCTGTATGTATAATACCTACATAGGTATTTACCTACCTATATCACAGTTTTAATTTTATTTACAGGAGGTACCTACCTATCTATTTATGTATATTTACAGGCAATATAGGTATCTACATATTTAGTTATATATTTATCAGTTAATACCTATCTACTTACAGGTTTCCCAGTTAAAAAGTTTCCCACTTAGAGAGGTTGCCGTTTTCCTATTCCCACTGATAGAGTGACCACTGGTTTGGATAGAGTCGAGATTAACGATGAAGTGTGTTATCTATGTAGGTATACTTATGTATTATTGTACTTATATGTATAATTATTTACCTATATACTTATATACAGTGGTGTAGCGTGGTCTAAATTCAAGTGTAGGGCGTGTAGGGCTCATGCACAGGTCTACCAAGTCCCATCACAGTACATGCCAAATATTTATGGGCATTAGCGTGAACTTTTGAGTTGTATGACCGCTATACATGCCATACATACACGCTACGCCACTGCCTATATATTTATGTTGTACTTGACATACCTGCCTCGGTGGCGTAGTGGTCAAGACGTTCGCCTGGTAATCAGGAGGGCGTGGGTTCGATCCCAGCCGAGGTTTGGAATTTTATCCTCAGTTATTTGAGAATTTGACCACATAATAATGGAGCTCTAAGGGTTAGGTGGTAGAGAACGCCTAAGGCGTTAACCTCGCCTAGTGGTTGCCTTCCACTCGAGAGTCTATTATTATTATTATAATAAATATGTATAACAATTCGAGGCAGATCGCTTTTTAGAACTTTTTAAAAGCAACTTAAAACCAATTAGAAATTTAACTAGACAACTTTTTGTCTCCCAGTGGTAGGTTTCTCACTTTTGTGTAATCTCTAATCTCCCACCCAACCACTGTCTGCCTTTTTGTCATCCGAACTGTGGACCCGGGCATACGCATACCCCCATCCCAATAAACCAGTTGTCCCTCTTGGGAGACAAGGGGAGTTCTGGGTATAAGAGTGGAGTGATGTGGTGTTAAGGACAGTAAGACCAGTAAGTGTGAAGTGAAGGATATTATCATACATACTCTCCCTTGTTATTCCACATAGAATCGTGTTCTCGTGTACCATGTTTTGATAGTAGACCATCCGATGGTTTGAGTAGGTATGTAGGTACCTTCTAGCAATTACCTTTCTCAAAGTCGCCTACTTTGTTTGTACTTTGTGGGAGTGTGCTGGGGATGTAGAAATTTCAATACCTTCTCACGGCGCGTTTTGGAAATGGTATGACTAAAAGAGGAATTTTTTAATTTCCAGATAAGAGACTAGTTTTAAAGGAGTTGAATGTGTTCTTGCATCATAATAAGAAAACAATTCAAACTGTCTTAAATCTACATAATCTATTTATTAACTCCTTTTCGGATAACTCATTTTGCATTGGTAAACCTCACCTATTTTTTAGATCACCCTGTACTTGTGAGCAATAAATCTATCCAAGAAGAGCTCAATAGTCAATCTGTTGTCATTTGTTTTCCTTCAATGTTCTACTTTCTCGCTGATGATGTTGTTTTGGATCTTGATAATGTCGCTTAATATCTTCCTGAGATTCTTATTGATGTATTCTTCTTAGGATAAAATATATTATGTATCTTCCTAGCATATATCATATATTATGGTGAAATCATCAAGTCAAGCTTCATGTTAAGCTTTTGTCTTGTGATGGAAATGAGGTAACATTCAAACCACTGCGTTGCAAAGTTTAAGGAAAAAGCCATCATCTTAAATCGTCAAGATAGGGGAAGAGAAATGTTGACTCTGTAATTTATTACGTTCGATACAGGGTGTTCTTAATGTTTATTGACATTCTCTATCAGTGTGGCCTCATTTGTTGAGAGTCTGAATTTGAGTTGTAGATTATAGATATTATGCATCCCTTTCAATACAGGGTGTTATATTTTATGTTTATTGACATTCTCTATCAGTGTGGCCTCATTTGTTGAGAGTCTGAATTTGAGTTGTAGATTATAGATATTATGCATCCCTTTCTTAGAAGTCAGATATTGATTCGACTTTGGGAAAAGCACATACATACTCGTATTCTCAATCAGCCAACCCTGTGGACCTCAGAGTGTTCTCAGACTCAGAGTATGTATCATCAAAATTTCAAACAATCCTTAGTTCCTTGATACAATGGCTCTTCTGGGATTTTGAAAGCCTTTTTTCTGAAGCCGAAACTATGAACGATTTTTAGTTTAGTAAATCTGTTTGCAGTCTGTTTGTATCACCAAAGCTCTCATGTCTGATTTCATTATTTTATTTTTAGGTACGAGAATTCAGAAACTAAAGTTTTTAGCATATTAAAACTTCTACCTTTCCTTTCTCTCTCTCTCCCTTGTTATTCCACATAGAATCGTGTTCTCGTGTACCATGTTTTGATAGTAGACCATCCGATGGTTTGAGTAGGTATTCCACACATTTCATGATTTCCATCATGGAGTCTCAAAATACATACGAGTAATACAAAAGTAAAAGTAAAATAGAAAGTAAAAAAGGATTAGAATTAGGAATTTCATACACACGAATAAAATATCTGTGGGCTGATGGCTGATGATATGATAAAAGCTTTTATCTAGGTGTAAATTTCAGCAAATGGAATCGCAGAAGAAGAGCTTCTGAACAACATGCAGCTATTGTGGTTTCACAGTTTTTGATCCTGTACCCACCTACCTACCTATAGGGGAACACGAGGTAAAATGGCACCCTAGTGCTTATGAGGTCCTAACTAAAAAAGAAGTCACACAGAAATGTAATTTTGTAACAAAATAAAGCATAATTTTAGCTACAAATTAGATCAGACAAGAACGATACCTATATGTATAGGTAACTGGAAAATAAAAACTAAAAATATTTTTATGAGGGTACCAAAAAAGACCGTTTTGCCTCAAGGCTGGGACAAAATGGTCCTAAACCATATACACGCAAAACACTTTGGGGCAGAATGGAACCTGGGGCACCATTCTCTCATTAGGGTATAGGGTACCATTCTGCCCCAGACGGTATAAAACCATTTTGCCCCAAAGCGTCAGGCATTGCATCAAGCATTCGTGAAATCGAAAACTCCTCCGTACTCTTCGAAAACAAAAGACAAAAGAATCAACCACAGATCAAAACAAAGATAACACTTGCAGGAATAGTTCCTAGTTCATCCAAGAGAGCTCAGCACTTCCTAGCTCCGAAAGAGAAAATACATAGGTAGTAAGAGAGAGAGAAAGAGAGCTATAAGGTATACGTATTGTATGCTACGAGTGGGAGAGAGAGAGGGAAATAGAGACGAGAGAGACAGGAAGAGAGAGAGAGAGAGAAGAAGAAGAAAGCAAAAAATATCCTGTTTGGATCTCGTTAGTTATGGCGAAGAAAAATGAAACGTTAAACCAAAGGAAAAAAATAATAATGTAAAAGGGGAAAATGATGGGATAGGAGGAAAAAAATCTACATAAAAAGACAAACAAACTAAAGAAGAAGAATATTAATATCAAACAAGATTTTACGAAGAAAATGAGAGGGTGGAATCAAGAGTGAAATAAAACAAGAAAATAAAAATTATTTACCTATTACCTAAGATTTATTTACACTCTAACAAAAAATTGCCAATCGTAAAAAAAAAAAACACAACATATTATGTAATCTATTAGAATCTACATAAAAAGACAAACAAACTAAAGAAGAATATTAATATCAAACAAGATTTTAAAAAGAAATTGAGAGGGTGGAACTGGAATCAAGAGTGAAACAAAACAGGAAAATAAAAACACTCTAAGAAAAAATTGCCAATCGTAAAAAAAAACACATCATATTATTATGTAATCTATTAGGCAAAATAAAATAGGTACATAATTTTTTAGACTTAAAAAACCTGGGTACATTTTTACTTTTTTTAATAGGTCTCCAATAAATTTTCTATTCAAACCTAACTGGTTGAAATCTGAAAGAAAATTGAAGATTAGGTGCCTATAGGAACCGTTTTTTTTACTTTATCACTAACTCAATATGTAAGAGTTTTCTTAGCAACCGTACTATTAGAGTAAAGTGCAACGGTGATCTTTCGGACAGTTTTTCATTACAGAATGGGATTGTGCAAGGTTCCTCTCTCAGTCCTGCTTTGTTTATAGTCTTTATGAATGATATATTAAATATTGTTAAAGTTCCTCTAAAGCGGCTATTGTTTATTGACGATTTTTTGATCATTGCCAGAGGGAAAGTTATTGAATTGATAAGAAACCGTATTCAAAAAACACTAGATGAGATTCTTAAATGGTCCAATAATAATGGTCTTATTTTCTCTACTGACCCACAAAAATCAGTTTGTCTCCTCTTTTCAAGAGCCCGAAATCCTACCTTTCCAAAGTTGTACTACAATGGCATAGAATTGAAATTTGCTAACAGTTCAAAATTCCTAGGTCTTATTTGGGATTCAAAAATGAATTGGTCTCTCCATGTTGACTATGTCAAAACTCGCGCTGCGGCGGCTCTAAATGCACTCAAAATGGTGTGCAACAAAAACTATGGAGTGCGTCGGGCAGTACTCCTCACTTTTTACAAATCATATATTTTGCCCATTTTCGACTATGGTTGTATTGTTTATAGTTCTGCTAAGGAATATATATTGAAGAAATTAAATGCCATTCATAACGCGGGCATAAGAATCGCCACTGGCGCCCTTATTTCCAGTCCTGTATGCAGCCTGTATGTGGAATCAGGGATTGCTCCTTTATCCTTGAGACGTGATAAAATCATTATGAGGTATATGTCGAAAATTGGTAGTTGCCCTTCCAATCCTGTCCATAAAGAACTGTTCCTTTCAAACCTTGATATCAATACCTTTCCACATAACAAACCCAAGCCTTTGTGTCTTCGTGTTAGAAATATGGTCGATTTTATGTCCCTTATAATTGAAAGTGAATTCGTGCCCTATTCAAGACCTAGACCACCTTGGTCTTTTGAAGTCCCTGCTATTGACTTTAGCTTACATTGTGACAATGGCGTTTGGCGTAAAAGGCCTACCTATAATATGAACATCTTAAAAAATAGACAGGACATTCATTCTATTAAAGAAAGTGAAAAAAAAAAGATTTTTTTTCTTTTTTAACATAAATTGTTGTCTTAAATACATTTTCTCCCCTCCCTCATTTCTTTGTAAATAGCATTATGTTCTGTCTTATTGAAAAATAAAGTTCAATATTAATAGCCTTGATATCAGGGTTAACTGACAGCAGTGACCTATGATCAATTCAGTACTTCTGCGTTTCAGTAGTGCGGTTATTGGATAAAATTTCGGATGATAAAATTTCTGAAGTCTCTATTTCTCTGCTTGTGGTTATCTACTTAGGGATTTTTGTTTTAGCATTACCGCAGTTGGAACAGGCCAAGCCTAGATTTCCTGAGAACGCTCCCATCAGAACGTCCTGGAAAACCACGGTTAAACTCCATTCCACTTCGGTAAAGCTAAACGAAATTCCCTCTACAGTGTAGGTACACTGCTTCCGAATCTTAGATACGATGAATGACACATAGAAATGTCGTACGATGTCATAAGAGTAACAATCGTACCCCTAGTCTTACCCAATGTAACGGTACACTAATAGGGTACTCCAATGCTGGCAGACATAGGTACATATAGATGCGAATATAATGAGGCACCCTGTCGCTTGTCAATACAAGACAAGACGCTTGCTGCCATTATTGTGCCATCTTGTTTTGCCGTTACAAAAGCGACAGCAATTTTCCTAACAAGAGAACCCTCGGATAAGACGGAAATACGAAACGTCATTTCAGATATGAGAAACAAAATAAGGGAATTCGTTTTGTAAATAACACTCTATCTCTTGCTCCCGGTTTTTTCTCGAAAGATCAAAGGCGTGATAACGTATCAGTTATCAGAGAGGAGGGGAAGTAGTCAGCAAGGGGTAAGTCATGTATCTTGCCTAGTGTATTATTATGTAAATTGAGTCAGCATGCTACGGCATATACTGTTACTAGAGGGGACAGGGTAGGCATAGGGTACGGACATATTCGTTAAACCCAAGTCCTGGAAAACTCAGGATAGCAGGATAACTGGAAGAAAGTAAAGGAGGCATGAAAACGAGAACTCGGTAATTTCTTTCTAACTTGCGAACTTGCGATGTAGGAATATAGGGTGTTGAGAAAGCTTATTTTCATACATATTATGTGCCTGTAGGAGATGCAGCACATCGTTCATTTTTCTTCAATCATCTCTAATATTCCTTGTCATTATTTTATTTGTTTTCATTACCTAGGTATATCACATATTGCCAGTATTTGAAAGTCGGATGGTTTTCAAAGTGCCCTCAGCTCTGCCTTTTATTCCTTCTCTTTACGCATGTTAGCCTCTTTTTATACTCAAGATGAATTTATTGGTTGAAGGTAACTTGTTACTTTCAAGGTAGTTCAAGGTAACTTGTTACTTTCTTTGTTGAGACAATGTCAGTTTTTTGACTCCAACGTTTGATTTCCTAATTGGTCTGTTCCCAATTCCTTTTTTTCTGAAATTTTTGTAACTTTGTATTCTTTCTTTGTACCCAAGGCTACACTTGGGAGAGTATCACAACATTATGATAACGAGGTACCTTCTAGCAATTACCTTTCTCAAAGTCGCCTACTTTGTTTGTATTTTGTGGGAGTGTGCTGGGGATGTAGAAATTTCAATACCTTCTCACGGCGCGTTTTGGAAATGTTATCACTAAAAGAGGAATTTTTTAATTTCCAGATAAGAGACTGTTGATAAGATGTTCCAGATAAAGGAGTTGAATGTGTTCTTGCATCATAATAAAACAATTCAAACTGTCTTAAATCTACATAATCTATTTATTAACTCCTTTTCGGATAACTCATTTTGCGTTGGTGAAACTCACCTATTTTTTAGATCACCCTGTACTTGTAAGCAATAAATCTATCCAAGAAGAACTCAATAGTCAATCTGTTGTCATTTGTTTTCCTTCAATGTTCTACTTTCTCGCTGATGATGTTGTTTTGGATCTTGATAATGTCGCTTAATATCTTCCTGAGATTCTTATTTACGTATTCTTCTTAGGATAAAATATATTATGTATCTTCCTAGCATATATTATGCTGAAATCTTCAAGTGAAGCTTCATGTTAAGCTTTTGTCTTGTGATGGAAATGAGGTACCTACCTAACATTCAAACCACTGCGTTGCAAAGTTTAAGGAAAAAGCCATCATCTTAAATCGTCAAGATAGGGGAAGAGAAATGTTGACTCTGTAATTTATTACGTTCAATACAGGGTGTTATATTTTATGTTTATTGACATTCTCTATCAGTGTGGCCTCATTTGTTGAGAGTCTGAATTTGAGTTGTAGATTATAGATATTATGCATCCCTTTCTTAGAAGTCAGATATTGATTCGACTTTGGGAAAAGCACATACATACTCGTATTCTCAATCAGCCAACCCTGTGGACCTCAGAGTGTTCTCAGACTCAGAGTATGTATCATCAAAATTTCAAACAATCCTTAGTTCCTTGATACAATGGCTCTTCTGGGATTTTGAAAGCCTTTTTTCTGAAGCCGAAACTATGAACGATTTTTAGTTTAGTAAATCTGTTTGCAGTCTGTTTGTATCACCAAAGCTCTCATGTCTGATTTCATTATTTTATTTTTAGGTACGAGAATTCAGAAACTAAAGTTTTTAGCATATTAAAACTTCTACCTTTCCTTTCTCTCTCTCTCCCTTGTTATTCCACATAGAATCGTGTTCTCGTGTACCATGTTTTGATAGTAGACCATCCGATGGTTTGAGTAGGTATTCCACACATTTCATGATTTCCATCATGGAGTCTCAAAATACATACGAGTAATACAAAAGTAAAAGTAAAATAGAAAGTAAAAAAGGATTAGAATTAGGAATTTCATACACACGAATAAAATATCTGTGGGCTGATGGCTGATGATATGATAAAAGCTTTTATCTAGGTGTAAATTTCAGCAAATGGAATCGCAGAAGAAGAGCTTCTGAACAACATGCAGCTATTGTGGTTTCACAGTTTTTGATCCTGTACCCACCTACCTACCTATAGGGGAACACGAGGTAAAATGGCACCCTAGTGCTTATGAGGTCCTAACTAAAAAAGAAGTCACACAGAAATGTAATTTTGTAACAAAATAAAGCATAATTTTAGCTACAAATTAGATCAGACAAGAACGATACCTATATGTATAGGTAACTGGAAAATAAAAACTAAAAATATTTTTATGAGGGTACCAAAAAAGACCGTTTTGCCTCAAGGCTGGGACAAAATGGTCCTAAACCATATACACGCAAAACACTTTGGGGCAGAATGGAACCTGGGGCACCATTCTCTCATTAGGGTATAGGGTACCATTCTGCCCCAGACGGTATAAAACCATTTTGCCCCAAAGCGTCAGGCATTGCATCAAGCATTCGTGAAATCGAAAACTCCTCCGTACTCTTCGAAAACAAAAGACAAAAGAATCAACCACAGATCAAAACAAAGATAACACTTGCAGGAATAGTTCCTAGTTCATCCAAGAGAGCTCAGCACTTCCTAGCTCCTAAAAAGGGCGGGTGATCGTTTTGCCCCGATGTACTGTTTTACCCCGTGTTCCCCTATACGTATTATCATAGGCTAAATATACAGGTGATTATAAACAATGGCGTAGAAGTCAGAACAGTAATGCACTTTACAAACTTTGTACCTACACCATATCAACACACCTTTGTAAATGAATATTGTAAATGAAACCCTCATTTTGTATAGGTACGAATAATTTCATTTCATACAATGCATTCTCAAACTAGAATAGGTAGCTAGATGAATCCTATAGAATCTATAGATAGAGTAGGTACATTAGCATTGAATAGGTACCTACTATAGGATAGGATATACAGCATGGCTCAGAATTCCAAGCCGTTCAAAAGTTACAAGGGGTTCGCTAGGACTTCTGAGCCATGCTGTATTTAATAGTCAACATGCTGACATTGCTGACTAAGCCAATGGTATGTCTCCCATTATCCTCTCATGAAATCCACACCTGTCTCTTGCTGTCGTGGGGGTTTGCATTTAATCGAACGGTGTGACTCAAAAAGGGCCAAAAAACAAAAATCGAGTTTTGACAAACAGCTTTGAACTGTTTATTTAATTCAATGATTTCCTTTGAGAAGTAACTAAGGGATTTTACTAATATATTACCTATCTCGATGAAAAATGGTGATATCAACATGATTCTTTTCAGAACTGATTCCTTGAAACATTCCGCAAAAGCCGTTTCACTCAAAAAGCGCCCAAAATAATATGGTAAGGCATAGGTATATAGGCACTTTTTATACAAAAGTGTTCAATTTATTTCTACCCCATACTTTGTTGTCTGTTAGTAGAGAATGATGTATGACTGGTTTGTTGTTTGCCTGTGACCACGATGTTTTTGTTAGAGGTGTCTGATTTATGAGTGGGGATTTGGATTGAGGCTGTCAGGGCGAGTAAACACTCAGAATGAATTTGACGCCCTCTCTAACACCTAAACGCTTCTGATAAGTAGAGAGGAGGTGGAAATATCATGGTGGAAGAGAATATTTTGTTGTACAAATCTACATTAACATGGGTATTGTCTATTGTATTGAAGGGACACATTGATCAGTTGAGAAGTTAGAGTTCTCCTGCAAATCCGTCTCCAGACTCAGATTCTCGAGTTCCTGTGAAACCCATCAGACACAACAGGTATAAAGCTGTATTCACATCACATATGTCGACACGACGTCGGTCGGTCAACGAGGTGTGTCTATGTTGTCGAAACAGGTTTCAGGTAGGTATACCTAAAGGTTTTTTGTTCACCTTTACTGAGTTGGAGCAAGGTAAGCGAGTTTTCGGAGATTTTCCGAGAAAGCGCTGAGAACGTCACTCGTCTCAGTTAGGTTTGTTCCACTAAGTACGAGTATTATAGGTAGTTAAAGCTGAACAAATATTAATCAAATCATCAATCTTTGTGTTAAAGCAGAGAGAGCTTTCTCACAACTTTGTGGGTATCACAGTATTACAAGTCTTTCATTTACTCAATCATCATATATTATTTATTATCGCTCGTCTCTTCGACTTGCCGCCACTGGTCGTTACTCGATTAAAGTAGCTACTCAATTGTCCTCACGAGGCTGAGTGCACCCCGAACTCCAAGCGCAGAGCCGAAAAAAACCTCGGCCCCGCCGGGAATCGAACCCGGACCTCCTGCGTGCAAGCCTAGTGTCAATTTAGGTATCAATTAGAACCAATTGGAAAACAAATGACCAAAGTGCAAATTGACAGGTAGGTATGTAAATTATGTACCTATATTAGGTAATACCAATACATTTATATACCTCATAGGTTCATAGGCTCATAAGAATACTGAGTTCGGAAAATCTCTGCACAATGTACCTCATGTACAGAGTCCTTCAAACGTCATAATGTCATGATATCATACTAAAACGTCATATTTTAGCTTTTTTGGGGAAAACATCATAAAACGCCGACCTGAACAAGGTTAATTCTGTGTTTTCTGCTGAACTCATGGCCATTTTGCTTTGTATTAAGAACCTCAAATTTCTTCCTCATAAATCTCATAATAAATTTATCCTTATTTCAGATTCCATGAGTGCTCTTCATGCTTTATCAAACCTAAATAGTAATAACTCCCTTGTCCCTAAGATCTACTCTCATTGGTTGGATCTGAAGTCTTGTGGTAAAAATTTGTGTTTTAACAGTGATAACTGATCATGCCAAGGTCGATATGAAACTTGGCAAATAGTAGCTGTGAATGTTCAATCGTGTAATCTTAAAGGTAGGGAAATAACAGCAAGAAAACTATGATATAAAAAAGATTATGTTCAATTGAAATTCCAATTAGCCTTTCTGTTTACTATTAGGTAAATTACATCAATTAATAATAATTAGCAACACATTTATTCTGCCAATTGATCATTTACATGTTCTTTCCGCTTTATCCTGTCATAATAAGGGCGAATACCTAATCCAAGCAAAAAAAGGCGCAGAGAAAAAGGATGATTGGCACAGTAAAATTCCAAAAGAAAAACATGATACACCTACAAAAGCGGAGTCCAGGGGCTTTCAAACGTATAAATATCTGTCTACAATTTGCAAGGTTTAGGTATTTTGTGGCGGGGTTCAACCCCTAGCAGTACAGGGGTTCAAGGGTTCACCCCCTGGCAGTATAGTAAACCACTCCGTAGCAGTGTTCAACTCAAAGGGCATTCAACATGCATGACAAGCATTCTGGTTTCGAGCTCATAACCACAGTCCTTCAAACGTCATAATGTCATGATATCATACTAAAACGTCATATTTTAGCTTTTTTGGGGAAAACATCATAAAACACCGACATTTTCTAAAATGTCATAAAAAACGTCATATGTTAGGCATTTTGAGCCAAAATTTACGAAAAAGTCCTAAATTTTTCTTACATTTTTTTTTTTTTTGCCTGAGCAGCGACGATACTTATTGCCTGAGGAGCGCCGATAGTCACTTCAGGGTATCTTTCTTTTGTTTACTCTTTGTATCATGTCAAAGTATCTTGGATTGTTTTGATTCTTCAGTACCTAATTGCTTCCTGTTGAAATTTGATCAAAAATACCTACTCTCGGCTAATCTACTTTTAGTATATTCGGTTATGTGTAGGTATTTTTGAAAAATAAACGTCATATTTGATGAAAATAAGAGTCATATTTCACGAAAAATAAACGTCATAAAGTCATATTTTTAGAGTCATATTTTAAGAAAAATAAACGTCATATTTGAAGGACTCTGCAGTCATGTACCTACCTGTGTACGGTGCAGCGTGGCGTCAATAATATATTTGGTCCTCGCAAGTTGTATTGTGAACATCAAGACATCTATCCTTCGTCATCCTTCCTGCCGTTTCATTTTTCCATCCTGGATTATGTAAGACTCGTGCAGGATTCAGTTAGTCCCTGGGAACAGCATTATATACAACTTCCTATATACTCTATGTTATATGAAGGCGAATTTAAAATCCATCAAGAAAGATAAATTACTTACTTGGGGAGAGGGAGGGAGGATGGTTTTATCTCTGTTTTTCCGTATTTCTTTTCTTGAGTGAATTTCCTTTACATAATTTTCCCTTGTTTTTCTTTCCTTTCTGTTTTCGTCTTTTTTTTTATTCTTTTTTTCCTCGGTCTTTTCATTCATATTAGGAACAACATACATCACCAACATCAGACTGAATTTGTCTGTGTGTGTATTTCCATTCCTTGTATTCCATACTGGTAAGTATAAGATCAGGCAGTATCTGGGTAAGTGAAGAACAGCTATTAGGGGCACGGTGACGGTAAAGTCCCAATGGTAATTATTAGTAAATCGCTGAAGCGGTAACGGAGCAAGATGCGTTTACACTACAACCAGTCGACTGAATTTGATCGGCACAGTGTGAGCTCTGATAATCGTCGATCGAAGTCGCGTCAACTGAAACCATACACTATTATTATTAATCGTATGAACGTATATTTTGACATCATAATTATGAGAAAGTTGAACATGAATAATGAAAAACAGTGTAAAACAGTATTAAAAAAGAACAAAAGAACAGCAAATCAGAGTCGGATATCGAGATTCTCTATGTATGAGATAGCTCTGTTACTGGCCGTGTAGAAGTCATTTTTGACACCAGTGTAGGATCTCAGGGGACACTCCTCCAAGACAGATTCACCTCGTCGATTTACGACCGTCGACGATGTGTGGACATACCTTTAGATTAGAACATGGTCAGGTCAGGGCCGTATCCAGGATTTTACTGAGGGGGGGGGGGGGGCCCACAGGCCCAACCCCAGGGAAATGCGGGGGCGGTAACTCCGGTTTTCTGGGGGGGGGGGGGGGGCCCAAGAGCACAACCACAGTGATATGCTGGGGCCGTACATCCGGGGTTAAAAAATCACTCCATAAATTATGTAACCTTTACTAACATATAGTTATCTACATGGGTATATCTACACTACTTATGTTCTAAATGCACTCAATGTATTTTCTGTTCCTCTCCCTCCTTACCATGGTTTGTAACGAATCTCTTCATTCCCAACTGTAGTTTGTTAGTATAAATAATGTTCCCGTGTAATAGACTTGTTCCTTTTCCATCAACACGGGGTGTTCTTGTTACCTATTTAAATATTTATACCACTGAAAAGAAAACGTAGAAAAAAGAGAAGGAGGAGGAGTAGGACAGGAAGAGGAACAACAAATAATACTTAGGAAAAGGATGAAGAGGAAGACGAACAAAAAGAACAAATAGAAGAAGAGGAGGAGGAGGAGGATTAGGAGAAGAAAAAAAAAAGACCCAGAGATAATCTTTAGAAAGAGATGAGCAAATGAAGGGAAACAAAGAAGAAAGGAAATCTCCCCCCCCCCCTTAACAAAGAAAAGAGGGGAGGGTGAAAGGGGGGGGGGGGGGTTCTGTATAATGCAAAGCGTTTGTGTTGTGTTAGGTACTCGGTTAATGTATTTCGTACATTTTTAATATAAATTTCTCCTCCCCCCTTTTCTCTCTTTTTCCTTCCCTCTCTCTCTCTCTCTCCTTCCCTCTCTCTCCCTCTCCCGTTCCCTCCTTTCTCCTTATTCGGTATAGGTACCTACCTCTTTGGAGAAAAAGTATTACGAACGGAAACCCATCACATTCGTAGACGTTGGAGAAATGAGAGAGAAACAAAAAGAAAAGGAGAGAGAAAGCGAAAGAGAGAAAGATAGAGAGAGAGAGAGAGAGAGAGAGAGAGAGAGAGAGAGAGAGAGAGAGAGAGAGAGAGAGAGAGATTATTCGGTATAGGTAGGTACCTCTTTGGAGAAAAAGTATTACGAACGGAAACCCATCGCATTGGTAGACGTTGGAGAAATGAGAGAGAAACAAAAAGAAAAAGAGAGAGAAAGCGAAAGAGAGAAAGAGAGAGAGAGAGAGAGAGAGAGAGAGAAGAAGAAGAAGAAAGCAAAAAATATCCTGTGTTGGATCTCGTTAGTTATGGCGAAGAAAAATGAAACGTTAAACCAAAGGAAAAAAATAATAATGTAAAAGGGGAAAATGATGGGATAGGAGGAAAAAAAAATCTACATAAAAAGACAAACAAACTAAAGAAGAATATTAATATCAAACAAGATTTTAAAAAGAAATTGAGAGGGTGGAACTGGAATCAAGAGTGAAACAAAACAGGAAAATAAAAACACTCTAAGAAAAAATTGCCAATCGTAAAAAAAAACACATCATATTATTATGTAATCTATTAGGCAAAATAAAATAGGTACATAATTTTTTAGACTTAAAAAACCTGGGTACATTTTTACTTTTTTTAATAGGTCTCCAATAAATTTTCTATTCAAACCTAACTGGTTGAAATCTGAAAGAAAATTCAAGATTAGGTGTCTATAGGAACCGTTTTTTTTATACTTTTTACTTTATCACTCATTCAATATGCAAGAAGAAGAAAAAGAGGAAGAAGGAGAAGAAGAAAAAGAGGAAGAAGAAGAATAAGAAGAGGAGGAAGAAAAATCACGCTTCAATGAGATAAGAGGGAGGTGCCGCCACAGTCACCACTCCAATCTCTCACCACGCTCATTTGCATATCAACCACCATGTTGACCATGTTCCAATTCCCACCTCCCCTCTATCATCCTCCCCTCCCCTCCACCCTATCCCAGCTCTCTTCCCTCTTCCCCTCCCAGCTCTCTTCCCTCTTCCCCTCCCAGCTCTCTTCCCTCCTGTCAACCACCCTCTCATTTCTTTCCTTCTAAAGAACAGTTGTAGGGAGGAAGATAAGAAAGGCAGGCTATGAAGAATAAAAGGAAGATTAGAAATGGGTGTGAATAAAGATTGGTGTAGGGACGAATAAAAGGAATATTAGAAATGGGTGTGAATAAAGATTGGTGTAAGGGACGAATAAAAGGAAAATTAGAAATGGGTGTGAATAAAGATTGGTGTAAGGGACGAATAAAAGGAAGATTAGAAATGGGTGTGAATAAAGATTGGTGTAAGGGACGAATAAAAGGAAGATTAGAAATGGGTGTGAATAAAGAATTGTGTAAGGGACGAATAAAAGGAAGATTAGAAATGGGTGTGGATAAAGAATTGTGTAAGGGACGAATAAAAGGAAGATTAGAAATGGGTGTGGATAAAGAATTGTGTAAGGGACGAATAAAAGGAAGATTAGAAATGGGTGTGGATAAAGACTGGTGTAAGGGGCGAACCGATGGGGGAGTAAAACTCTGGTGGGTGGGATGATGATGATGATGAAGAATTTTGCGGTACCAGAGGGAACTTAAGGTGGGAGTCTGACAATCACTAGAACCTGCTTGTGGAGGAGTTGACTAGGAAATGTAGGAATGAGGAAGAATTATTAAAATCTCGTACAGTAACGGGAGAATGGAATTGAATACCTAGGTATTCATTTTTTTTTTTTTTTTTTTTTTTTTTTTTTTTTTTAAAGGGGGACATATATTTATTTTAAAAATGTTGAATGAGATTGTATTTCCATTAAGTTTGTATTTCTAGTCTTGGAATTTTTCATGAGATGAATATGTTAATCTTTTTTTTTTTTTTTTATTAGGTGAGAAAGCAAGCCGTTCCGAGAACGAACATTATCCCATCAGGATAAAATCCGTCCCGGGCGCTAGGTATTTCTGTTTTATTGATTTATTATTTTATTGATGTTCCAACAAAGAACTTCTAGGTACAAAGATGATTTTTTTTTTCAATGTTAATTAGGTACATATCTGTGATGTATAATTTAGGAACTGCTTTATCGTTGATTGCTAGGTAGGTAACTATGTTCTATTCTTTCCTATTTTAAATTCTAACAAAAGAAGCTAGGAAATGAAGAATATGGGGAGAGAAGATTGGAAGAAAAGATAGAGTGGAAAATAGGGGTAGAATAATAGGAGCTAAGGAAAGGAGAGAAGAAAGAAGGCGAAGAAATAGGAGGAGACATTGGGAGAGAAGATAGAGAGGAGTTAGTGGATTAGGGAGAGGATAAATTTATTCATCTTGATGTTGAAGTCTCCAGAGAGCTTTAGTTTAGAGATGAGGAGGAAAAAAATGATATTGTATAAACATAATAGAAACCCTAATCATAATTCAACCTTGAGAAAATGTACATCTGATGATTTTAGACCCATAATAAGCACTATTATTATGAAGGATTGGCAAACCTCCTGGGATAATATCCAGGATGTCAGTGAGGAAAGGGCTTACGGGCCTTACGGCCCACATGCCCCCTCCTGTATATTGCCCTGATTCTGACCTGTTTGCTTCAAGAGGGTCTAGAACCAGAGGAAAATTAAAGCGAAAACTAGCCAGCCTATTTCCCTTAAATGGTAGAGTGACTGCCTTGTAAACGCTAGATCCCGCTCTCGATTCCCGCCCGGGGCGGATTTTATTCTAATCAGATAAGGTTCGTTCTCGGAACGGCTGGCTTTCTCCTATCCTGTCTTCTTTCGGTTTTCGGGAGATAAGACCTTAGCAGTTACCGTTCCCTCTATCAAATAAAAGGTTATGCTATCTAATGTTCTAATATAAAGGTGGCAGTATAGTCTTGGTTCTTCAATGATTAGTGATTACCTATAGTCAGGAAGGGCTTATAAATTTGTTAGAGGTAGCCCCCGGGGGGTTGGGGCTTAGTCAGGCTATGAACTGCCCTGAATATAGGGAAGGAGGAAGGATCTATGTCTGACAGGGACATTGATGTCAGCATTGATGGATGACTAAATTATCTTTACCTTCCTGCCTACTTCTTGTATACTCCTGTGTACTGACAATACCTCCCCAGACCCTAACATAGGTACCTTCCTCCCTATAGACCTTAACAGTACCTACCTATCTACATATATATTTATATTACCTACCTCTATGCTTATGCTTATACATTAGCTGTACCCTAGTCAAGAGTGGAACATTCATCCATACCAGAAAAAAAACCAACGTGGAGTTTCCCTGACTGGTCATCTACTCATCTTAGACTTTTATGTCCTAAAGTGATAACACAAGTTTGAAGGGAAAACTCGGCAAAGCGGAGAGCTGTTGCTCTCAAACTTTATTGGAACCAGACTGACACAAATTAGATTCTCTGGCCAGCGCCGCTACAAGGGCTTATTTGTTAGAGGTACGGAGGTACCCCCCCCCCCCCCCGGGGGGGGGGGGGGGGGGGGGGGTAGGGGGGTTTTTTTTGTGGGGGGGGGGGCCGCCCCCCCCCCCCGGGGGGGGTCGGAGTTTAGTCAGGCTATGAACTGCCCTGGCTAAGGGGAAGGAGAGAGGATCTATGTATATTCTTCTGACAGGGACATTGATGTCAGCATTGATGGATGACTAAATTATCTTTACCTTCCTACCTACTTCTGTGTACTGACAATACCTCCCCAGACCCTAACATACCTTCCTCCCTATAGACCTTAATAGTACCTACCTATCTACATATATATTTATATTACCTACCTCTATGCTTATGCTTATACATTAGCTGTACCCTAGTCAAGAGTGGAACAAAAAGTGTTCTTGTTCTGCATATAGGTCAAGGGTTTCTAACTTCCATGTGTATGCGCCGGGCCAAATGCTATATATTGGGAGGTACTTCGCGAGCCACATAATTATGTACATAGGGAGGCAGTGCAAGAACCCAACCCCCCCTCCCCAAATTTTCAGAAATGCAGTCCGAGGTGTAGCACCTATCTCGGTGGTGTAGCACCTATCTCGGTGGTGTAGTACCTATCTCGGTGGTGTAGCACCTATCTCGTTGGTGTAGTACCTATCTCGGTGGTGTAGTACCTATCTCGGTGGTGTAGTACCTATCTCGGTGGTGTAGTACCTATCTCGGTGGTGTAGCACCTATCTCGGTGGTGTAGCACCTATCTCGGTGGTGTAGCACCTATCTCGGTGGTGTAGCACCTATCTCGGTGGTGTAGCACCTATCTCGGTGGTGTAGCACCTATCTCGGTGGTGTAGCACCTATCTCGGTGGTGTAGCACCTATCTCGGTGGTGTAGCACCTATCTCGGTGGTGTAGCACCTATCTCGGTGGTGTAGCACCTATCTCGGTGGTGTAGCACCTATCTCGGTGGTGTAGCACCTATCTCGGTGGTGTAGCACCTATCTCGGTGGTGTAGCACCTATCTCGGTGGTGTAGCACCTATCTCGGTGGTGTAGCACCTATCTCGGTGGTGTAGCACCTATCTCGGTGGTGTAGTACCTATCTCGGTGGTGTAGCACCTATCTCGGTGGTGTAGCACCTATCTCGGTGGTGTAGCACCTATCTCGGTGGTGTAGCACCTATCTCGGTGGTGTAGCACCTATCTCGGTGGTGTAGCACCTATCTCGGTGGTGTAGCACCTATCTCGGTGGTGTAGCACCTATCTCGGTGGTGTAGCACCTATCTCGGTGGTGTAGCACCTATCTCGGTGGTGTAGCACCTATCTCGGTGGTGTAGCACCTATCTCGGTGGTGTAGCACCTATCTCGGTGGTGTAGCACCTATCTCGGTGGTGTAGCACCTATCTCGGTGGTGTAGCACCTATCTCGGTGGTGTAGCACCTATCTCGGTGGTGTAGCACCTATCTCGGTGGTGTAGTACCTATCTCGGTGGTGTAGCACCTATCTCGGTGGTGTAGCACCTATCTCGGTGGTGTAGCACCTATCTCGGTGGTGTAGCACCTATCTCGGTGGTGTAGCACCTATCTCGGTGGTGTAGCACCTATCTCGGTGGTGTAGCACCTATCTCGGTGGTGTAGCACCTATCTCGGTGGTGTAGCACCTATCTCGGTGGTGTAGCACCTATCTCGGTGGTGTAGCACCTATCTCGGTGGTGTAGCACCTATCTCGGTGGTGTAGCACCTATCTCGGTGGTGTAGCACCTATCTCGGTGGTGTAGCACCTATCTCGGTGGTGTAGCACCTATCTCGGTGGTGTAGCACCTATCTCGGTGGTGTAGCACCTATCTCGGTGGTGTAGTACCTATCTCGGTGGTGTAGCACCTATCTCGGTGGTGTAGCACCTATCTCGGTGGTGTAGCACCTATCTCGGTGGTGTAGCACCTATCTCGGTGGTGTAGCACCTATCTCGGTGGTGTAGCACCTATCTCGGTGGTGTAGCACCTATCTCGGTGGTGTAGCACCTATCTCGGTGGTGTAGCACCTATCTCGGTGGTGTAGCACCTATCTCGGTGGTGTAGCACCTATCTCGGTGGTGTAGCACCTATCTCGGTGGTGTAGCACCTATCTCGGTGGTGTAGCACCTATCTCGGTGGTGTAGCACCTATCTCGGTGGTGTAGCACCTATCTCGGTGGTGTAGCACCTATCTCGGTGGTGTAGCACCTATCTCGGTGGTGTAGTACCTATCTCGGTGGTGTAGCACCTATCTCGGTGGTGTAGCACCTATCTCGGTGGTGTAGCACCTATCTCGGTGGTGTAGCACCTATCTCGGTGGTGTAGCACCTATCTCGGTGGTGTAGCACCTATCTCGGTGGTGTAGCACCTATCTCGGTGGTGTAGCACCTATCTCGGTGGTGTAGCACCTATCTCGGTGGTGTAGCACCTATCTCGGTGGTGTAGCACCTATCTCGGTGGTGTAGCACCTATCTCGGTGGTGTAGCACCTATCTCGGTGGTGTAGCACCTATCTCGGTGGTGTAGCACCTATCTCGGTGGTGTAGCACCTATCTCGGTGGTGTAGCACCTATCTCGGTGGTGTAGCACCTATCTCGGTGGTGTAGTACCTATCTCGGTGGTGTAGCACCTATCTCGGTGGTGTAGCACCTATCTCGGTGGTGTAGCACCTATCTCGGTGGTGTAGCACCTATCTCGGTGGTGTAGCACCTATCTCGGTGGTGTAGCACCTATCTCGGTGGTGTAGCACCTATCTCGGTGGTGTAGCACCTATCTCGGTGGTGTAGCACCTATCTCGGTGGTGTAGCACCTATCTCGGTGGTGTAGCACCTATCTCGGTGGTGTAGCACCTATCTCGGTGGTGTAGCACCTATCTCGGTGGTGTAGCACCTATCTCGGTGGTGTAGCACCTATCTCGGTGGTGTAGCACCTATCTCGGTGGTGTAGCACCTATCTCGGTGGTGTAGCACCTATCTCGGTGGTGTAGTACCTATCTCGGTGGTGTAGCACCTATCTCGGTGGTGTGAACCGATCATTATTTCCGATTCTAGAAATAAAAAAATAACCTACTGTCATCCTTTATTCTGTTTCAGGTGAGACAAGTGTTTCATGGCGCATGTTGAGTGACAAAATAAATCAAACATCTGATTCACCCTGTATACCTAAAGTCGGTGGCCCAACGTCAGGAAAGCTGCATTTCTTCAGGAAAGCACCCACTTTGAGAGAATCAAATGTTTCTATTACACCCTGTATAGAGTTAATGAAAAGGTCACGCGTGGGGGCAGCATTTAATGAAAGAAAACGAAAAAGATGAAATGAAATTAATTGTGGGGGATTTGTTTTGAACTTGGAAAAAGTTTTGAACTAAATAAATCAATGGAACCCATGTGTGCCAGCCTAGTTAGCTTAGTTGGTAGCGCGTCTGCCTTGTAAGTGCTAGGCCGCGGGTTCGATTCCTGCCCGGGGCGGATTTTATCCTGATGGGATAATGTTCGTGGCACATGTGGCCGGCGGGCCGCTAGTTGGAAACCCCTGATATAGGTTTTATATACATGTACATATGTAGATAAGGTATAGGTTTTCAATATTTATAGGTCGATATACATATTTACTACGTACCTATCCTGATTCAATGCAGCTTTTTTCATGGCTTATAGGTACAGCATACTTATGAAATATTCGTTATATTTAGTCTTAAATCTTCCATTATGCCTAGTTCTGTGTATTCTGTGTGTCGGAGCCTGCCACCAACTCTTGGAGTAGGTAAAGCATTTTTTTTCTTTGCTCCATAGAAAAATTGTGGGAAGTAGTTATAATACCAAATTACCTAGATAGGTACCTACTTGAAAACTGTGACCATTATTTCCGATTCTAGAACATATACTTACAATGTCATCTTTTATTCTGTTTCAGGTGAGAGAAGTGTTTCATGGAGCACATTGAGTAGTAAAATAAATCAAACATCTGATTCACCCTGTATACCTAAAGTCGGTGGCCCAATGTCAGGAAAGCTGCATTTCTTCAGGAAAGCACCCTTTGAAAGAATCAAATATTTCTATTACACCCTGTATAGAGTTAATGAAAAGGTCACGCGTGGGGGCAGCATTTAATGAAAGAAAACGAAAAAGATGAAATGAAATTAATTGTGGGGGATTTGTTTTGAACTTGGAAAAAGTTTTGAACTAAATAAATCAATGGAACCCACCCATGTGTCTAAACTGCTGAAATAGAAGATTAGAAGGAGCTAACTCATTAGGTTTTAGCCTCCTACCTACAGCTTTTTCTCTTGAATTTCTTTTTCTCTTTTCATTCCGAGTTTTTGACAAAGTTTTTAAGAAATTCCAAAGTTTTTTTTTCTTTCTTCATTCAATGAGAGATTTTTTTACTGGCCGAAAGAAAAAAAAATCTATTATAATTAAAGCGTGTAATTATGTAGTTAATTAATTATAGGTATTAGGTACGAATAACTAAAAAAAAATTCCACGATTCTTATCCCTGTTTATGTACATCAGACAGAAGTATATAGAAATTAATTTAATAGTTAGATACTATACATTCATCATGTCACTCATTATTGTAATAATAAAATTAACTCACGAGGGAAAATTAAATCAGGTTAATGTTTTAGTGGGGGTGCACCCCCCCCCCCCCCCCCCCCCACCGGGTGGCGAAAAAGATGAAATGAAATTAATTGTGGGGGATTTGTTTTGAACTTGGAAAAAGTTTTGAACTAAATAAATCAATGGAAGGAACCCATGTGTCTAAACTGCTGAAATAGAGGGGGAGCTAACTCATTAGGTTTTAGCCTCCTCCTCCTACCTACAGCTTTTTCTCTTTTCATTCCGAGTTTTTGACAAAGTTTTTAAGAAATTCCAAAGTTTTTTTTCTCTCTTCATTCAATGAGAGATTTTTTTATTGGCCGAAAGAAAAAGAAAAAAAAAGATTTTTTCTAGGAGCTAACTCATTAGGTTTTAGCCTCCTCCTAATACCTACAGCTTTTTCTCTTTTCATTCCGAGTTTTTGACAAAGTTTTTAAGAAATTCCAAAGTTCTTTTTTTCTCTCTTCATTCAATGAGAGATTTCTTTTACTGGCCAAAAAAAAAAAAAAATGAATAAAAAAAAAAGAAAAAAAAAAGATTTTTTTTATTATAATTAAAGCGTGTAATTATGTAATTAATTAATTATAGGTACCTACGAATAACTAAAAAAAATTCCACGATTCTTATCCCTGTTTACGTACATCAGACAGAAGTATAGAGTATAGAAATAGAAATTAATTTAATAGTTAGGTACTATACATTCATCATGTCACTCATTATTGTAATAATAAAATTAACTCACGAGGGAAAATTAAATCAGGTTAATGTTCAGTGGGGGTGCACCCCTCCCCCCCCCCCTCCAACGTAACCTGGAGTGAAGTGGAAGGGTGCAATTCATAACATAATAAACTAGAGGTAGGTAGGTACCTAATATCTACCCCCTCTAAATGTTGTAAATTATTTCTATTGACATTTGGTGACACTCAACACCACTCTCTCTCTCTCTCTCTCTCTCTTCCCTATCTCTCACACACACATTCTCTATCGTTTCTCTTCCTCTTTCTCCCTCTCTATTTCTCTTTCGCTCTCTCTCTCTCTCCCCTAGAGTAAAGTTAGGGGTGTGTGGGGTTAAATATATATTTATTTACACTCATACGTTGGGTTAAAACAAACAGAGCAAATTTGGACATTAATCATACTGGGACATAACACATAACGCATCATATAGGTACGTACATACCTACCTGGGAACCCCTTACCATACATGGTAAGGGGTTCCCAAAATTTATGAGTGCTCAAGATTGAAATCTGTGTATTAATCTGTGTACAACATATAGTCGACGGTGATCGAACAAAGTGCATTTCATATGGAGCAGACCATTCAGAGGTAATCGATCAAAGTACATTTCATATGGAGCAGACCATTCAGAGGCAATCGATCGACAGCGTGGACTATGTATGGACACAGCTTAATTATACATACCTACCTCACAAAGGTCAATTTGGGGTTAATTTTGAATAATTTTTAATTGTTTGCTGGGTAACTGGGTAAACCGTCAGTAGAAAATCCGTTTTAATCCAGAAAGTGGCTGACAAGCACGCTTCATCCCTTCTGTTATAAAAGCCCTCATTTATCTCTTTTACAATAAAATGGTAGTTACCAAAGCAATCACTATAAAATCAGGTGTTAGGTGACGTCACAAGTACGCATTCTACCTATACATATAAGTATGTTGTACTTGCCTATGAAATAACATTTTAAGAACCACCAGCACCTCCACATTACTAGAAACCTGACGTCACAACTCTTTGAACTTTTTCATTAGAACGGCAATTAAAAATTGAATTTTCGACCTTTTAAAGTTACTTTTTAGTCCTCAGATTTGGATTTTCACTACTTTTTACATAGGAATTGACCATTTATTAATAATTTTTATCCATTTGCAACTCCTCCATTATACATACCTACCTCACAAAGGTCTATTTGGGGTTAATTTTGAACAATTTTTATTGTTTGTTGAGTAACTGAGTAAACCGTCAGTATAGAAAATCCGCTTTAATTCAGAAAGTGGCTGGCAAGCACACTTTGTCCCTTCTGTTATAAAAGCCCTCATTTATAAAAACAGGTGTTAGGTGACGTCACAAGTACGCATTCTACCTATACATTTAAGTATGTTGTACTTGCCTATGAAATAACATTTTAAGAACCACCAGCACCTCCACATTACTGCACATCGTGCGGTATATTCACTTCTCTCGCTGGATGAGTGGATGTGTGAATTGAGTGTGGATAGGATAGGAGGATGTGTGTATTGAGTAGATGGGAGAATGTGTGGATGTGTGTATTGAGTGGATAGGGATGAGAAAAAATGCTTTTACGAGCTTAACACTTTCCGTAATGTGAATATACAGGGTGGGGATGTAAAGTTGGTCCTGTTGAACGAATGAAGTGAGGTTCCAATTTTAAAGCGACGATTTTTCTTTCTGTTTGATTCGCTATAAATTTAGACTAGTTTGTAATTTATTTCGATAAAAAATTTCAACAGCTGTTCAACAGATGGAGGAAATTTTATCAGTAGATTTTGAACCGATGGGGGCTCCGCAGAGTCCCTTATCCCGGAATTATTTGATTGTTCAATTGATAAATGGATCGTTTGATTGATAAACGGATTGGTCGATTTACATTAACATAATCTTGTGCTCGTTATAATATTTGGGATCTTACTGGGTGGCCTTGTGCGGAACTTTGGGCTGAGTGAGTTCTACAGTTCATTGAACTCTACCAGTTCACTTGTACCCATTCCATCCAGACCACCCTGTATATCCCCTCCCACCTTTTAAATCCTAATACCCGCGTACATACTTTCAATTACATGGCTTACATATTGCGTTACACATCAAGTAGGTACTGGTACTGTTGTGGTGTTGCAGCGTTCATATTGTACCTACTATGAACCTAACCTACAACGTATTGGTAGGTACAATGTTATACAGTATAACATGTTATACAAGAATACAAGTTAAGAATTGAACCAGTTGGGCGGTTGTGCCACCAGAAGAACAAAAGTGTCTGTAGGTACGCATTGAACTGGTTGGGGCATCGCTGGTACAACAATGGCGGGAGGGAAGAATTCGGTCCCTCTTCAGTACCGGTCCCGTCCCAGTTGGAAATAAGCATGGAAATCCCCGGTCGTCTATATGTGGCAAATAGTTCTGCCTAAATGTACGGGAATAGAAAGAGAGATAATAGAATTCATCAAAGGGATCACACCCGTCCTTAGGCTTTGGAAGAACAAAACACATTATTCCTGTACATGTTTTTATTACGGATGTGTTTTGTGGAATGGGAGGGGGGAAAGGATGAGTTTTGAGTTTGACTGAATTTATTCTGGATGATGAAATATATTTTATTTGTCACGCTCTTCTCACTTCATTCCTGGTGCTATCTCCCATTGAACTCTACCAGTTCACTTGTACCCATTCCATCGAGACCACCCTGTATATCCCCTCCCCCCTTTTAAATCCTAATACCCGCGTACATACTTTCAATTACATGGCTTACATATTGCGTTACACATCAAGTAGGTACTGGTACTGTTGTGGTGTTGCAGCGTTCATATTGTACCTACTATGAACCTAACCACTATGTAGATTTCCCTGAGATCGACTACAAAATTCTAAATTACTCCAGAAGGGAACTTTGCACTTTGTTTTGTAATAGTTCTGACGTCATATTGTAGAGGAAAATATTGCATGATAGGCTGTTAATTGGCGCCATGACGTCAAAATACGAGTATATGTAGATTCGTATAAGCTTAACTCATCTCTTGGGGCAATTGCCCCAACACCCAAGGCTCAGAGTGGCTTTCAGGAACACCTAATAGGCCATTTATATTATTTTGTTGGCGAAACTTCTTAGACAACATTAAGCTGAGCTACTCTTTGTCAGCAACATGATCGGGTTTATACTTTATATTTTACCCATATTGCCTGACAGTATGTTATCTTGTCGCTCGTTTATCAGGCGGGTTATTTGCTTTCACACAACACAGTTGTCATCAGCTCATCAGTTACATTTCTGTTCTTAGTATAACACAATTTAATATTACATTATAACATTACATAACATAGCATAATGTAGATACAATATGAGAGATGACTAACATGTCATGTATTTGCTCGCCTCTTCCCTCTTCCATTTCACTCTCTTCTCTTTTCCTTTCTTCTTCTTCTTCTTCTTCTTCTCCTTCCCCTCTCTCGTTTCCTCCTCTTCCTTTTCCTCCTCTACTTGATTCTCTTTCTCCCCCTCTTTATATCCTCTCCCCTTCACATTATTTTAATCTTTTTCCTCCTCCCACTCTCCTTCTTCCGTCTTCTCCACCTAGTCCTCATTCTTACCTCCCACAGGTAATTATCTTCTTCTCCTCCTCCTCCTTCTTTTCTTTCCTCTCATCTCTCATATTGGATCAATTTTATTTTCAGATTTATCATTTTCTCTCCGTTCTCTATCCTGTATTATCTATCTTCTATCTCTATATTAGTTCCCTCTGGATAAATTTATTAGTTCGACAAGGATTTAGATTCCCAACCCTCCTCTTTCCTTCTCTCTCCTTCCCTTTATCCTCCGCTTTCCTTCCTCTTTCTTCTCTCCTATTTTCTGACCCAATTTTCCTGCTTCTCTCTGTGTGTACCATTTTATTATTATTATTATTATTATTATTATATTATTATCGAAGTATGAAAGAATGATTTTTCGAATTTTGTATTTTATACCTATGTTTTTCAACTTTGTTTTTTCAATGTTGTGTTGAGGTACTTTGCTAACTTCAATACTTCATTGGAGTGTTGTTTCTCTCTCTCTCTCTCTCTCTCTCACCCTCTCTTCTCTCTCTTCCTCTTGTATGTCTGTTTCACTCATTTACATCATTGAATATTGCATCCCATATAATATATTTCTGTTTAAGTTTTAAAGGTATTTATTCTGAACTATGCTTTCTTCTTCCTCCTTTTTCTTCTTATTTGTTAAACCTCCAGTCCAGATAGAAATTGGTACCTATACAACATTTTACCATAATACCTACCTACGCATAATTTTTTTCGAGTAACCTTGTAATATGGCGAGTAAAAGGGTTTTAAAAACGTGGTGGCTCTGTATAACCTAGTTCCACCTAAGTAGGAGTACCTACCTAAAAAAACAACAACATTTTTGTGTGTTTATATTAATTACTTTTTCCTCTACCCCCCACATTATATTTCACACAAAGCTCAGTTGGTTTTGCTTTTAATGTGTGAGTGAGATAAATCTGTATGATGTATGAGTGGATAGGTAGTACCTACTACTGGGGTTAGTGCAACGGAAACAATCCCCCCCCCCCATACCATTGCATAGCACCGTGATGATTATTAAAATGTAGCTCGTGCAAATGTAAAACTAGAGGAAAAAAGTTAATTTAGTAAAAGAGTGATACCTAAATGTTAGGTGCATTATTTTCAAGTGTAGAGAGCGTAAAGCACTTTGCACACAGTTCCGTTAACTTGTCAGAACTCACAAGTGAACACTAAAGGGTTAATGCCTGAGGTAAATCATCAAAGCTTTGAACAGAAAGGTGCAGTATCCAAGTACCTACTCATACAAGGTGTCCAATATCTATATCTAAGTACAGGGTACCCACTTACCAAACTGGAAGAGGTGATTTAATGTATGAGACTTTTCTGCTTTATGAATTAGGGGACCGAAAATGATCTGAATTTGAGCTACAAGGTTTTAAAAGTGAACTGTTCAGTATTATTTATATTTTTATTTTTCTTACCTAACTACTAGAAACTAGATTAATGTTTATAGGTGGTATTAATTACTTTTTCCTCTACCCCCCACATTATATTTCACACAAAGCTCAGTTGGTTTTGCTTTTATGTGTGAGTGAGATAAATCGGTATGATGTATGAGTGGATAGGTAGTACCTACTAATGGGGTTAGTGCAACGGAAACAATTCCTCCCCCCCCCCCATACCCTTGCATAACACCGTGATGATTATTAAAATGTAGCTCGTGCAAATGTAAAACTAGAGGAAAAAAGTTAATTTAGTAAAAGAGTGATACCTAAATGTTAGGTGCATTATTTTCAAGTGTAGAGAGCGTAAAGCACTTTGCACACAGTTCCGTTAGAAAAAGAAAAAAAAAGATTTTTTCTATTGTGATTAAAGCGTGTAATTATGTAATTAATTAAGTATAGGTACGAATAACTAAAACAAATTCCACGATTCTTATCCCTGTTTACGTACATCAGACAGAAGTATAGAAATTAATTTAATAGTTAGGTAGGTACTATACATTCATCATGTCACTCATTATTGTAATAATAAAATTAACTCACGAGGGAAAATTAAATCAGGTTAACGTTTAGTTGGGGTTCCCCCCCCCCGAATGTTAGGTGCATTATTTTCAAATGTAGAGAGCGTAAAGCACTTTGCACAGTTCCGTTAACTTGTCAGAACTCACAAGTGAACACTAAAGGGTTAATGCCTGAGGTAAATCATCAAAGCTTTGAACAGAAAGGTGCAGTATTCAAGTACCTACTCATACAAGGTGTCCAATATCTAAGTACCATATACATACAGGGTACCCACTACCCACTTACCAAACTGGAAGAGGTGATTTAATGTAATTATGAGACTTTTCTGCTTTATGAATTAGGGGTCCTAAAATGATCTGAATTTGAGCTACAAGGTTTTAAAAGGGAACTGTTCAGTATTATTTATACTTTTTATTTTTCTTACCTAACTACTAGATCAGGGCTGTCCAACCCGCGGCCCGCGAAAAACCGCAAAGGCCCGTGTAGAAGGCCCCACCTGTGAGTTGAATTTTTAACTTTGCGGCCCGCCAACTCTCTACCTTGATCTCTTGTGGCCGGTACCTAATACCTACCCTCTCTACCCTCTAAATGTTGTAAATTATTTCTATTGACATTTGGTGACACTCAACACCACTCTCTTCCCTATCTCTCTCACACACATTCTCTATCGTTTCTCTTCCTCTTTCTCCTTCTCTATTTCTCTTTCGCTCTCTCTCTCCCTCCCCTAGAGTAAAGTTAGGGGTGTGTGGGGTTAAATATATATTTATTTACACTCATACGTTGGGTTAAAACAAACAGAGCAAATTTGGACATTAATCATACTGGGACATAACGCATCATATAGGTAGGACGTAGGTACATACCTACCTATATGATGGTACATACCTACCATATATTATGGTAAGGGGTTCCCAAAATTTATGAGTGCTCAAGATTGAAAAACTTGCAGTTTTGTGAGTATTAATCTGTGTACAACACGACGATGATGGTGATCAATCAAAGTACATTTCATATGGAGCAGACCATTCAGAGGCAATCGATCGATGGATCGACAGCGTGGACTATGTGTGGACACAGCTTAATAGATTAGTTGCGCTTACTTGGGTGATGTTTCAAAGTCATAGAGCAGGAAAAATGAGGACCAACGGAATTTTTCTTTTTCTTCTAAACGTAAAGAGCGAGAGACTTCAATTAGCTATTATAGACTTTGTGAATTCTCGCGGAATTTAGCGTGTAATGTAACGTGTAATGTAGCGTGGATGTAAAGCGCGGAATATGGGCATGTTCACAATGTCAGAATATGATGCATTTTGTGCATTATTTGTAGTGAGCGGTTTTTTTAAAAAAAAAAAAAAAAACCTCTCTCCCATCAGAAAATCTGTCTACATAGATTTCAGCGGTTGCGGTACAATAGTTTCTATTTTTCATATTTTTATTTTCATTCAATTTTTATTCCAGCTCCATCCCTCCCCTTAACTCCTCTATATTTCTCTCCCACCTCTCCTTTCTTCACTTTTATCCCCCTCCCTCCCCTTCTCTCTTCACTTCCCCCTCCCCTCACGTGATTCACGTCTCTCCCATCATAATCCACGTATCACGTTCTAGCGTTTTATCCGCGGCAGAATTATAATGGAGGAGGAGAGGGGAAGGGGGGGGGAGAGAAGGGGAAGGATGAGAAAAAATGCTTTTACGAGCTTAACACTCTCCGTAATGTGAATATACAGGGTGGGGATGTAAAGTTGGTCCTGTTGAACGAATGAAGTGAGGTTCCAGTTTTAAAGCGACGATTTTTCTTTCTGTTTGATTCGCTATAAATTTAGACTAGTTTGTGATATTTTGATAAAAAATTTTAACAGCTGTTCAACAGATGGAGGAAATTTTCTCTGTAGATTTTGAACCGATGGGGGCTCCGCAGAGTCCCTTATCCCGGAATTATTTGATTGTTCAATTGATAAATGGATCGTTTGATTGATAAACGGATTGGTCGATTTACTTTACATCAACATAATCTCGTGCTCGTTATAATATTTGGGATCTTACTGGGTGGCCTTGTACGGAACTTTGGGCTGAGTGAGTTCTACGCTATGTAGATTTCCCTGGGATCGACTACAAAATTCTAAATTACTCCAGAAGGGAACTTTGCACTTTGTTTTGTAATAGTTCTGACGTCATATTGTAGAGGAAAATATTGCATGATGGGCTGTTAATTGGCGCCATGACGTCAAAATACGAGTATATAATTATGTAGATTCGTATAAGCTCTCATCCCTTGGGGCAATTGCCCCAACACCTAAGGCCTAAGGCTCAGATTCAGGAACACCTAATAGGCCATTTGTATTGTTTTGTTGGCAAAACTTCTTAGACAACATTAAGCTGAGCTACTCTTTGTCGGCAACATGATCGGGTTTATACTTTATATTTTACCCATATTGCCTGACAGTATGTTATCTTGTCGCTCGTTTACCAGGCGGGTTATTTGCTTTCACACAACACAGTTGTCATCAGTGTTTCTGTTCTTAGTATAACACAACTTAATATAACATTAAATACATTACCTACATTATAACATAGCATGACATTACATAACATAGCATAATGTAGAGATACAATATGAGAGATGACTAACATGTCATGTATTGATTTGTATAAGCTTAACTCATCTCTTGGGGCAATTGCCTCAACACCTAAGGCTCAGAGTGGCCTTCAGGAATACCTAATAGGCCATTTATGTATATTGCTTTGTTAGCAAAACTTCTTAGACAACATAAGCTGAGCTACTTAAGCTACTCTTTGTCAGCAAGATGATCGGGTTTATACTTTATATTTTACCCATATTGCCTGACAGTATGCTATCTTGTCGCTCGTTTACCAGGCGGGTTATTTGCTTTCACACAACACAGTTGTCATCAGTTACATTATTTCTATTCTTAGTATAACACAACTTAATATTACATTAAATACATTACCTACATTATAACACAGCATAACATTACATAACATAGCATAATGTAGAGATACAATATGAGAGATGACTAACATGTCATGTATTTGTGTTTGCTCGCCTCTTCCTTCTTCCATTTCACTCTCTTCTCTTCTCCTTTCTTCTTCTTCCCCTCTCATGCATATTTAATAGAATTCATCAAAGGGATCACACCCGTCCTTAGGCTTTGGAAGAAAAAAAAACACATTATTCCTGTACATGTTTTTATTACGGATGTGTTTTGTGGAATGGGAGGAGGAGGAGGAGGAAAGGAGGAGTTTTGAGTTTGACTGAATTTATTCTGGATGATGAAATATATTTTATTTGTCACGCTCTTCTCACTTCATTCCTGGTGCTATCTCCCATCTCTCTCTCTCTCATTCCTAATCTCTCACTTCATACCCTCTCTCTCTTGACTTGAAGCCTACCATCTCATTTAAATTTCTGACACATCTTTTACTTTATTTGTCGGAGCTTTAGATATATTATTTTTTCATTTCTCTCTCTCTCTCTTTCTTTCTCTCTCTCTCTCTCTTTCTCTCTCTCTCTCTTGGCCCATGTTTAAATTCAGATTCAAAGTCATCCTAATAATGTAATAAACATTAAATATTCAGCACGAAGAATTTCTTTCTCACTCTCTTTCTCTTCTCTCTCTTTCTTTCTCTCTCTCTCTTGGCCCATGTTTAAATTCAGATTCAAAGTCATCCTAATAATGTAATAAACATTAAATATTCAGCACGAAGAATTTCATCTCTCTTCTTTTTCTTCCTCTCTCTCTCTCACTGTCACTGTCACTTTCCCTATGTCCCTCTCTCTCTCTCTCACCTTCGTTCATGTCTTGGCTGTCATATTGATGGTCCTTCTTCTTGTTTTGCTTTATTTTCATATCCAGCATTCATTATAAAACTCTTGAAACGGGAGAGATAATGGAATATTTTGGAAAGCACCAAAGTTAAAGTAGGCAAGTTTTCACCCCAATAGAGAGAGAGAGAAAAAAAAAACGGAGAAGGAGAAAAAATTGACTCTGGGGGATATTGGAGGTTGTGTTGAAATTTTATTCAACTCGAATAGTTCTTGTTTTCTATGCATACATTAAAACTCCCAAAATAAATCAAGTGCCACAAAAAATAAACAAAACTCCATCCCACCCCAAAAAAGATTAGAAATCAATTTTGTTACCCCGCCTTTTATTCACGTCATAATTTGTGTGCTCCTCCTTCACGTAGTACCTACCTTTCTTTTCCCTCATTGCACTCCTCTTTCCTCTAATATTACTTATGCTTCACTGCATTGGGGGCGTTTCACCCACCTTTCTTTACCCTCATTGCACTCCTCTTTCCTCTAATCTCACTTCTGCTTCACTGCATTGGCGGCGTGCCATCAATTTAAGGTTATACAGAGCCACCACGTTTTTAAAACCCTTTTAACTCGCCATATTACAAGGTTACTCGAAAAAAAAATATGCGTAGGCAGGTAGGTAAAATGTTGTATACTAATTTCCATCTGGACTGGAGGTTTAACAAATAAGAAGAAAAAGGATGAAGAAGAAGAAAAATTTGCAAAGAGAAGAAATAACATAAAATATCAAAAACAAAGAAAACAAAATAATAGATTATTCTATATATTTATAAGCTTAAACAATAAGTATTATTATCATGTGTATAATCTGTTATTGTTAAGAATTGTAAACTGTGAATTTGTTTAAAATTGCAAATAAATAAATAAATAAAAAAAAGAAAAAAAAGAAAGCATAGTTCAGAATAAATACCTTTAAAACTTAAACAGAAACTTAATGGATGCAATATTCAATTTTGTAAAATGAGTGAAACAGACATACAGAGGAAGAGAGAAGAGAGGGAGAAACAACACTCCAATGAAGTATTGAAGTTAGCAAAGTACCTCAACGCAACATTGAAAAAACAAAGTTGAAAAACATAGGCATTAGTCACATTACTAACTTACAGGTAATATCTGCATCGAATTCACAGATCCTCAGTTATTCTAACTTATAGCTGAGTGCACCCTGAAATGGCAGAACGTGGAGACACAGATGGTCACCTAATGCAGATACCAACCAACGAGCAAACTCAAGGATACACTAAATAAAGAATCGTCTAGTTAAAACGTCGCGTCGAAAACTCACTTCATTCGTTCATCAACCACGCTCAACGTTGCTTAACCTAAGTGATCTATCGCGGGAACTAGTGTACAACCTACCTACCTACAATATCTGCTATCTAATGGACAGGAAGACTATCCGAAAATCTATCTTGGATGTGACGATGACGACTATTGATGCACGTCTGTTTATGTGCCCCCATAATCGACACCCCTGGATAGTGGTCCATAATCTTGAAAAGGGACAAATAGGGGAAATGGGATCTTAAATTTGTGGCAATGAGGGGAGAGGGGAAGGGAGGGCTCTCTCTCTCTCTCTCTCTCTTTCTTTCTTTCTCTCTCTCTCTCTCTTGGCCCATGTTTAAATTCAGATTCAAAGTCATCCTAATAATGTAATAAACATTAAATATTCAGCACGAAGAATTTCATTTCTCTTCTCTCTCTCTCTCTCTCTCTCTCTCTCTCTCTCTCTCTCTCTCTCTCTCTCTCTCTCTCTCTCTCTCTCT
>NW_007377709.1:51742-51821 GCF_000475195.1 Diaphorina citri
ACTCCGGCTAAACTTAACTGATTTTGATGAAATTTTTTTTCAACTTGGTCTACTTTCATGCCCGAACACACACATGCAA
>NW_007377709.1:51911-76086 GCF_000475195.1 Diaphorina citri
TCTCGGAGAAGGAGAAAAAATTGACTCTGGGGGATATTGGAGGTTGTGTTGAAATTTTATTCAACTCGAATAGTTCTTGTTTTCTATGCATACATTAAAATTTCTTGGTGAAATTTAATATTTTTGTTTTAAAAGAAAACTTTTTCTGGAGTCCCAAAGGAAAGGCCTTGGCCCTTTGACTACTCAAGGCACATTTTTTCCTTAGAACTCTTTTTTACTCCAGTGGTACTTACTAATCGTTGGAAAAATAAAAAGCGGACGAAACTGACAAAAGGGAATGGAAATATTGGGCTTATCAAAGACATGTAATCACATTACCACATGAGTGTATGGCACATGAATTATTTCAACATTTTTTTTAATCACCCTGAATATCTAAGGTATAATTAATAGAATATTTTGGAAAGCACCAAAGTTAAAGTAGGCAAGTTTTCACCCCAATAGAGAGAGAGAGATAGAGAAAAAAAAAAAAACGGAGAAGGAGAAAAAAATTGACTCTGGGGGATATTGGAGGTTGTGTTGAAATTTCATTCAACTCGAATAGTTCTTGTTTTCTATGCATACATTAAAATTTCTTGGTGAAATTTAATATTTTTGTTTTAAAAGAAAACTTTTTCTGGAGTCCCAAAGGAAAGGCCTTGGCCCTTTGACTACTCAAGGCACATTTAGCTCTTCTTTACTCCAGTAGTACTAGTCGTTGTGGGGAAAATAAGCGGATGAAGATGAAACTGACAAGTGAGAATGGAAATATGGGGCTTATCAAAGACATGTAATCACATTACCACATGAGTGTTGACTTAAAGTTCTCTGTAAGGTTTAGGCTGTATATAGGTGAAAACCTCTAAGAATGAAGATTCAGGGTGAAGGCAGTAAGTTAATAATAAACTCCGTCCAAACTTTTCTATCTAGGCTCCAAGTGTTGACTTAAAGTTCTCTGTAAGGTTAGGCTGTATAGGTGAAAACCTCTAAGAATGAAGATTCAGGGTGAAGGCAGTAAGTTAATAATAAACTCCGTCCAAACTTTTCTATCTAGGCTCTAATCTAATGTGATGTGATCTTAATCTCGCCATGTTCATCCTGATATATATACCTATACATTTATGTAGGTGTATCTGTTCTGAGTATACCCTCAAAGTCAAATTCATGATGAGGAATTTTATGGATGTGTTGGACATACTTTGTTAAATGTCAGCAAAATTGGACAAATTAATGATGAAACTAACATGCTAGAAGACAAATGTCGAAATATGTAGTTGGAATTATTTGAAGGAGCCAAATAGGAACTTTTCACTTCACACATGCCCAGGCTGACTTCAAATCCATTTCCACTCGATAAAGAAAATACTGAAAATAGCACTGCTGACAAATAAGCTCTCTCTAATAACCGAGATATCCGCCATTTTGTGTGTGTGTTTTTTTTAGGTATACCGTATACCCCGACCTGGAATATTCCGGAATAGCTTTGTTATACACCCTGTATATTCCAGAAAGTTGATCATTTTCTCATTTTTGCATGCTACCTAACCTTACTACACCCAGCTAATCCATCCTAATCATCGACTAAGTTTATGACTTTGAAAGGTTGTGATGACCTTTTTGTAGCCTAAAAAATATATCTTCTTGTTCTTTTTCTTGTATTCTTGTTGATGTAATATTGTATCATTGGGTTGTATGACCCGTCAAATAAATTAATTAAATTCCCTTCACTGATTTCTTTCTAAAGAAAAGTTGAATATTTAGAATTATTTCACCTTTACCCCCTCCCCAACCCTCGTGTGCCCTCTCTCTCTCTCTCTCTCCTCCTCTCGACCTTGCTGTAGTCCACGTTTTTTTAAACTTTCTTCTCCTCTCACTCTCTCTCTCTCTCTCTCTGTCAAAGTCAAATTCATGATGAGGAATTTTATTGATGTGTTGGACATACTTTGTTAAATGTCAGTAAAATTGGACAAACTAATGATGAAACAAACATGCTAGAAGACAAATGTCGAAATATATGTAGTTGGAATTATTTTGAAGGAGCCAAATAGGAACTTTTCACTTCACACATGCCCAGGCTGACTTAAAATCCATTTTCACTCAATGAGAAAATACTGAAAATAGCACTGCTGACAAATAAGCTCTCTCTCTCTCTCTCTCTCTCTCTCTCTCTCTCTCTCTCTCTCTCCTAGTCATTACATTAGGCTTAGTCATTACATAGAATGATGCTGGAAAAGAAAATAAGGAAGAAAGAAAACACACACACAAAAACATAAGTGATCGAATTTGTCTGAAAAACGGCTGCCTCACCACTTTGAAAATGAAATTGGTGCGAAAGAGAGAGAGAGAGAGGGGGGATGGTTGGTGTTATTATGTGTGTATTCCTTTGCTGGAAATTTTCAGACAGACAACTTTATTTTTCAGTTCTAAAATGCTGAAACAGGGAAGGAAGTGAGTTTCCATTTTTGAAATAGAGGATATGCATTTGGGTAAAAATTATGAATGAAAATACCTATAAGATTTACCGGTATTTTCTCATATCGATTTATCTCGTTATATACTTAGAGAAGTCGTAGAAGAAAAAAACTACCTAGTTCCTCATTTTTTTCTGCTCCTTCACTTTAAAAGCTCACCTTCGAGGTATTGTTTAACCGTAGAAAATTTCGAAATTCGACGGCACAAAGCTTCCGTTCGTAATACTGAGAGGAAGCATAGAGTGTAGAGTGTTATCTCTATGTTTACTCATGAGTGATTTATGAAACGAACCTAAGTCAAACACAATGTTCTTAGACACATTTCAGTGGTTCTCAAGTTCGGCCATGCCTTTTCCACAAGTTTGGCCATGCCTCGGGATGAACTAGCGGGATTCCGGAGCGAAGCGACGGAATTCAGCTAGTGAAAATATAAGATTTACCGGTATTTTCTCATATCGATTTATCTCGTTATCTACTTATAGAAGTCGTAGAAGAAAAAAACTCCCTAGTTCCTCATTTTTTTCTGCTCCTTCACTTTAAAAGCTCACCTAAATAAGCGCATGAGGTCTATTAAGTATCGAGGTATTGTTTAACCGTAGAAAATTTCGAAATTCGACGACACAAAGCTTCCGTTCGTAATACTGAGAGGAAGCATAGAGTGTTATCTCTATGTTTACTCATGAGTGATTTATGAAACGAACCTAAGTCAAACACAATGTTCTTAGACACATTTCAGTGGTTCTCAACATACTAAAGAAATAGGGAGATAATAATGCCAACGCAACGAGTTTCCCTATTCATCACAATACTAATGAAATGTCAGAAATTGGTCCACCTCCACATCAAATGCAGATTAAACTTTAAATCTAATTTGGTTATCCAATGATTGATTTCAAAGTTTGGATTGAGATTAGTCCATCTACAGATTGAATGTTGATATCTGATATAACCTGCAGTGTGTGTCCCTCGGCTGTTAATAAATTTGTAATCGATTTTTTTTTCTTTTTTTATTAAAATGACCCAGTCATTACCAATATAAATGAATACCATATTACGGTTATTTGATATTAAAACACCATACTATTTCTCACTGAGACAATATAATTCCCATTTAGTTGCTGCCTTGAAAAATAAGCAACCCTTCTATTCTGACTTTAGCCAAGTTCCGACTCATTTCCATATTTCGATCCTTAGTTTTATAAACGGGCTTCTCCTTTGTGTTTTTCGTCAAGTTTGGGAACTATCCTGCCTAGAACACACACAGGATAAATTATCCTCTCCTCCTCCTCCTCTTCTCTCCCTTTTCTTCTCCCCCACCTCTCCTCTACCTATTCATTCTTCTCCTCTTCCCTCTCTTTGATATTTTTGACATTTTCGAGACTAATACGTTCACAAGTCTACACATAAGGCGGAGGAAAGTCAAGAAAAGTAGAATAGATGATGGAGGAGGAGGAGGAGGAGGAGGAGGAAAGAAGAGGAGAAGGAGAAACAGAAGAAAAAGAAGAAGAAGAAGAAGAGGAAAAAGAAAAAGAAGAACAGGAGGAAGAGAAAAAGAGATATTAGAAATAAATAAAATTTTCGATATTCTTTCGAGTAGGAATAAAGAATGATGGAATGTGTATGTTTCGCTGTGTAAACAATAAATCCAGTATTCTGGATTTTATTAAGGGGGGGGGGGTTGCGGATTCTGACATAGAGTAAAGGAGAAAAATGAAGCTCGAGGGGGAGAGGTTTGTTACGTTTAACGAGCTATTTAATTACTTGATTTTAAGCTCAATTTTTACATTTTTTATTTCTTATAAACAACAAAAAATACCCGATAAAAAAAGTAGGTAAACAATGGAGGGGGAAAATTCAAAAAATTATTATTATTACCAAGGTCAAGAGATTTTTGAATTACAGGTAATTGTTAGGACTACCTACATAGAGGTAACATAATTACCGGAAGAATATTGGACTCAGAGGTTTAGGTTCGAGTCTTAGTAGTGACATAAAAAAAAGAAATAATAAAAAATAGTACCCGTCATCAATCCAAAATGGATATGGTTCGATTCCCGCCCGGGGTGGATTTTATCCTAAACAGATAAAGTTTATTCTCGGAACGGCTGGCTTTCTCCTATCTTGTCTTCCTTCCCTCTTCGCTTTCGGAAAGATAAGACCTTGACAGTTACTATTCCCTCTATCAAACCTCTTAAAAATGGATATTTGTAAAAGCAAAAATACCCATTTATGTGTTGATACCTCCTCGATATTACTGAAATTCTTTATTTAATGGACCTACTGGAGAAAGTTTTGCATCTCATGCATAATAAAACAGTTGTAAACTTTAAATCCAGTCCGAAACATCCAGCCGAATATCCCTAGGGATGAAATGTGACCACTCTGGAATTAATTAATGATCAGGAGTCTCAGCAATAGTTTAGTACCCTGACGAGAACAAAACTTTCAGTCCGGTATAAATAATGTTCATAATATTTTAACTTCTCACTGACCAAACTTGTCAAGAGGTTTGTATCATAGAACTTTAACTTAACGTCACGGGCTAATGTTTTTAGTGATGGGATTGCCACCCTTCATTCGATGACAAACTTCCTCACACCTTAGCGTACGGTTAGACATAAGTTGCAACAGCAAGCGTGTTGTCACAACTTGGAAACAAAAAATGTAAAAAATAGTGTAAATCAAATGGAACAGCTGATATCGTGGTCATTCATAAGTTGCATGCGCAAGCGTGCGCTTCCAAAGAGGTTCCGGTGCCGTTTAACACTTGCCAACGAAGTTTTCTCGATCAAAAAATTTTGATTTTACTTGCGAGGTTGTTGCAACTTAACCTCAAAATGTTAAAAATAGTTTCACAATATGATTTTTTCATGAGTATATTTATTATTTTGTCATTATTTAGTTATTATTTGTAGTTTTTACTAGTTTGGTAATTACTTTAAAATCCGTTTTTATCATGCTAATTTCATAAGTTGCGGATGATTGACCAGGCTGGTCACTCATACGCAATTTACTTGCGCATGCAAGCGTGCTTATACCTCATCCACCTCTTAATACGACCCTGATAAAATACATATCTATAACATATTCAATATACAGTGTAGATATTTTGAACTTGTGGCCTGGAAAGAATGTGGATGTCTGAAAATACACCACCTCTATATATTATCCTAACCTAACAGACGTCAGAGTAGGCGTATGCGTATGAACACCTGGGTATGGGGAGAAATCCATTGCGTTAGCAGCTGCACTTCTAGACCCCACCAACACGGACTAAAATATTGTGCAGGTACCTACATCGATCCTCCAATCCCTCTATTGTCAGATTCATCACTTGACCGCTTTTTCGCCTCATTCTCTCTCATACCGTTTTATTTCAACCATTTTCAACAGAAAGGTAAAATCATCATCTTGTTGTGAGAAAATCTTCAGAATTAATTCCCACTCTTTTCCTTTGTCCCTCAATTTCTCCCGCCCTTTCTCTCCCTCTCAAAGTCCCGAAAAACAACACAGCGGCTTTTCTCTCTCTATTTTAAATTCCGGTCGAGAGGGAAAATTTGCTGAGAGTCCCGAAATATAAAGAGATTATTTTTAAAAAAACAAAAGAGGTTATTTCCCCATCCGATCTACTCCTATAATATAAATAGTCGGAGATTTTGTCTTGCAAATGGCCCCGGGAGATCTTGAGAGGAGTGGGGGGAGGGTAAGGAAGAGGAAATTAAGATCTTAGGGAATTTGGCCGGCCGAAATTTAAATAATTTCCTACTCTTCTTTTTCTCCTCCTCCTCCTCCTCCTCCTCCTCCTCCACCTTAATGTTCTATTTTTATCCCTATGATATTAATATCTCCTCAGTTATCATATTATTTATTTGGTAGCGTGGGACCATAGAAATGAGATTATGATCCTAAATTCCGAATATGAAACGCCTCTGTAGTCAGTACTATTATAGAGGTATAGTTATTGATGCCATTGCTGAAGAGGAAGCGTTGCTGTTGTCGAATTGAGTTGAGTAGCTCCTTACTCGGATTTAGGGTATTTTATTATTAGGATTATTTTCTACCTACCTAGAGCACGATCAAAAACTTTAATATACTAGTAAGAGACCCAAGGGAGTAAAAAAAAAGGAAAATATAGTGATGATAAAATCATGTTAGGTAAATACCCATAAAAATAAAATTAATAACCATAGCTAGGTAGGTATATCCAGGCGCACGGCAGTACGCCAGGCCAAGTTCCGGCCTCAGCACGCCAGTGTGTTGTATATTACACGAAACATTTCGAGCCATTTTTATCCCTATCATAAGCGCGACCGTATGCACAATCCCGCGAAGCCCCCGGGAGCGCGTAGCTTGATCGTATACAAGGGAGCGCGAAGCGCGACCGCATGAATTAAAAAAATCTGGTGTGAACATCACACGACTTTCCTCATCCTATTGAAAAATATTTTGGGTGTTCTTGTTCTTATAGCCAAACTTTTACAATATCTCTAACCGCTTAGTCGGTATAGCTGAAAACCGCCAAAAAACGGTCAAAAACCGCCAAAAAGCGGGTCAATATACCGCCAACCGCAGCACCTATCTCAACCAAACGTTTTGAGTTGCACACATTTGTAAACTCCATACCAAATTTCAAGTCTCTAGCTCATACCGTTCCCGATATATTTTTAAATTACCCCCAAAACCGCCAAAAAGCGGTAAAATGCGGTAAAGGTTTTTTTTTTTTTCAATCATGGCATGCAGATTGCAGGCATGCACCGTTCGATCACGGGTTATTTGGAACTTAGAATATTGCATATTGCATACTCAAATAATTATACGGCATTCATACAATTTTGAGCTTACGAAATTCACAATTTTTTTCCTCTGGTGAAAAATCTTGTTTAGCCAGCCTAGTTAGCTTAGTTGGTAGTGCGTCTGCCTTGTAAGCGCTAGGCCGCGGGTTCGATTCCCGCCCGGGGCGGGTTTTATCCTGATGGGATAATGTTCGTTCTCGGAACGGCTGGCTTTCTCCTATCCTGTCTTCCTTCTCTCTTCGATTTCTCTAGCAGTCACAGTTCCCTCTGTCAAACCTCTTTAAAAAAAAACTTGATATTTGCATTCGCTTAAAAAAGTACAGTTACGGAGGCTGGCTTTCTCCTATCCTGTCTTCCTTCTCTCTTCGATTTCGGGACGATAAGACCATAGCAGTTACAGTTCCCATCGTAGGCTTTCTCCTATCCTGTCTTCCTTCTCTCTTCGATTTCGGGACGATAACTAGCAGTTACAGTTCCCTCTGCTTTCTTCCACCTGGCTTCCTTCTCTCTTCGATTTCGGGACGATAAGACCATAGCAGTTACAGTTCCCTCTGTCAAACCTCTTTAACCTGGCTTCCTTCTCTCTTCGATTTCGGGACGATAAGACCATAGCAGTTACAGTTCCCTCTGTCAAACCTCTTTAAAATGGTTCGATTCCCGCCCGGGGCGGATTTTATCCTGATGGGATAATGTTCGTTCTCGGAACGGCTGGCTTTCTCCTATCCCTCTCTTCCTTCTCTCTTCGATTTCGGGACGATAAGACCATAGCAGTTACAGTTCCCTCTGTTAAACCTCTTTAAAAAAATTCCTTCTCTCTTGATTTCGGGACGATAAGACCATAGAAGTTACAGTTCCCTCTGTCAAACCTCTTAAAAAAAAAAAATCTTGTTTTTCTATATTTTTATAATAACAAAATAAAAATACCTATTCCTAGATTTGCATAAAACGTAGAAAAACCATCGATTTCTTTAATATAGGTAGGTACCTACTCACATACGGTATGTAACTACCTAGATATGTATTATATTCTGTGGTACCTAATATGTAGGTGATTACTGATTATGGCGTTTGTATATTTCTAACTCGATTTTCCATTTCAAACGTACCTACCTATTAGGAGTTTTATGTGTGTGCAAAATTCAAAATAACCTCAGCACGAGAAGTCACCCGCTGAGAGCCAAATGGTTTAATAATGAACATTGGATAACAAATTCAGTTGGAAATTTTTCAGAAGACATTTCATTTTATTGTAGTTTTTCATTTAACCCGTGATGTTCAACCCAAATAATGTTAATTTTAAAATGAGCTATTCTATTTCACATATATAGATAGTTCTATTTTGGAACATGTTTTAGCACATAGTTCCTGACAGATCACTCAAGGTAAGTGATGTTGTGTGTCGTTGATAACTGGAGGCTGACGGTCTCATGTTTGGGACAAGAGTACCTACATTGATAGTTTACGTAACTATTTTGAATGAAATTTCATTATTGAATGAAGACCGAGGCTATACAAAAGGGTTAAGACCCATAACCTGAAGGATGTTATGTGTTGTTGTATTTTATTTTTTTAGGAATTATTTTATATGTCTAGCGTCGGGAATTTGTCCCATATAGGCGAACACGGGGCAAAACGGTACATCGGGGCAAAACGACACCCCGCCCTTTTTAGGAGCTAGGAAGTGCTGACCTCTCTTGGATGTACTAGGAACTATTCCTGCAAGTGTTATCTTTGTTTTGATCTGTGGCTGATTCTTATATCTTTTGTTTTCGAAGAGTACGGAAGTTTTTTCGATTTCACAAGTGCAGGTTGATGCAATTTTTTCATGATCTTCAAATCACTGTCAGTAATACTATTTTAATAGTTTATTAATATTTTACAATTTATATCGAAGGTAATAGGTCTGAATTGTATAATCAACGAGTGAATTCTTTAATTTTCAATATTTTATAAAACTTGTGAAATAATTTTCCAGAAAGGATGCTTTGGGGCAAAATGGTTTTTTAATGGTCTGGGGCAGAATGGTAAATGGGAGAATGGTGCCCAGGGTTCCATTCTGCCCCAAGGTGTTTTGCGTGTATATATGGTATAGGACTATTTTGCTCCAGCCTTGGGGCAAAACGGTCTTTTTTGGTATCCTCATAAAAATATGTTTTTTTTTTTTTTTTTTTTTGTTTCGACGCAGAGCTACAAAGTTTTGTTTTTTGGAATGAGGGAATTTCTCATTAGATTCCACTAAATAAAACGTACCATTAGTGTCCTGACTGTAAAAAGAATATAATTGTACAGGGTGTTACTAGTGGTTCTATGAACTGTAGAGCTGACTCGGATTTTTTTGCCTAAGCTGAGACTTTGCCTAAATGGGTGACCCTACGTATTACACCATGTATCAAAACAGAAATAAAAGCAAAAGTATCTACACGTCTTATATAGGTACCTATATCTAAAAAAAGAGGTGTCAGTTTTTTTTTTTTTTTTTTTTTTTTTTTATACCCACAAACCTGTCAATCACTCAAAGAAATAAAATTGAAGAAGGGTGGATTTTGAAACTTAAAAAAAAAAAAGATTTACCAAGAATTGGGATTATTTTTGTTAGAACAGAAGGGTATAGGTACCTACAAGGGTCATAAATGAGGTAATTTACCTATTACGATGATCAAAAGTTTGAGACCAAAATTGGACCTGGGACACCAAACTTCAAGCATCGACGTGTCTTGATTCAAGGAACTCAAAATTTCAAAGTTCATCACAATCGGACCAGGCAATGGCGAGTTATAGCGGAACAAACACACAAACATCTAAACCAGGGGTTCTTAACCTTTTAGAATTGGCGGACCACTATTGATAAACCAAAAATCTCGCGGACCACTTGAGATTATGTATGTATATGCAATCAATTGTACATTGTACACGCTGTGACAATGGGCATGTATTAGAGGACCTTTATCTACCTGTAGGAAAAGAGATAGAAAAAAACAAACAGAGATCTCAAGTTAAGTAAAACCATGTAATGAGAAAAATTAACATTATTGTACGAAAAGAGGAAAGATTTTTTTTCTTTCTTAGGGGTATGTTATATAAAATAGAGACACGATGACTTTTTCCTTACTCACCTCTCGCGGACCACCTGAAACCTTCTCGCGGACCACTAGTGGTCCACGGACCATAGGTTAAGAATGGCTGATCTAAACCATAGGCAAAACGGTCGAGTTAAAACATAGACCTTCACTTCGTTCGGTCAAAAAAAAAAAAGCTTTCCTTCCGAATGCCCCTCAACGTAGATACCTACTTCATTTTTTTCTATCTTCACCACATTGTGTTCACCAATCCTAAAACAATAGATAAGTTCGAACTACATGATGTACCTAGTTATTAGGATATTCCTGGAGCTTTTCCTTGATTCTAGGACAATTTCAACTTTGTGAACACATTTTATGGAGAGCAGAGGTATAGGAAATTCGCTCTGATGAGCGAAAACTATTGGTGATTCGAAAACGGTCCATATGCACATATTTTTGAGCCACCCTGTATTCAAGTTGTGAAGTTTGGGATGCGAGTGGGGATGGAGATGGGGATAATGTTCGACACCTATGACCCCGGGTTTGGGGCGCCAAAATAAATATCGAGAAAAAAAAAAAAAAATGTGTCCGAGACTCTCTGTGCTGGCATCATTCCTTATATAACTAACCACAGGACAATGTAATTACCTTCAAGCGCTCGCAGTAGGTACCTGCCTCGGTGGCGTAGTGGTCAAGACGCTCGCCTGGTAATCAGGAGGGCGTGGGTTCAATCCCAGCCGAGGTATGGAATTTTATGACATATAGGAACATTATGTTTATTATGTTCACAAACATAAATCTTACATAAACATGACTTTCCGATAAAGTATTTTGCAGACGGTAAAACGGCGTATAAACACCGTGTCTATTCACATAAAGACTTTTTCACGTTCTTACTTTTCAAGCAACAAAGTCATCTCGTCACAGTCATGAGTATGAATGTCTTACCTTATTCCTTTCCTGTCTTACTTGTGATGGCCATTTGAAAAAATAGATAGGTTACTATAATTACTACCTACCTACGCTCCTCTTACCCAATTTAGAATACAATACCACAAAACCCCTTTCCTCGATAACAAAACAATGTCGAACAAAAGTTCAAACAAAAGAACAAAAACACAAGAAAACAAACTGACACGGCTTAGGGTAAGGCTAAGGCGTTTACCTGAATAAAAATAACAACCATGATGTTATTAGGTACAAAAACAATGGAGGATATATTCTAACCCACATTATACGCAACCTTAAGGGCGAGTTTTCGACGTTTGTTGTTTAGAAAGAAGAGAGAAGAGAAGAAAATGGAAGAAAAGTAATAGTAAAGAAAAAAGGAAAAATAATGTAGGATCATGTGGTTGTGAATACGTAATAAGGACCGCATCAAGGTTTTCCTTAACCCTATGCAGTGCCTGTGTTCCTGAAAATGGGACATTCTTGAGAGAAAAAGTAAACAATGATATAATTCATTCAAAGTATGTCGTATGACCTGAAGGGAGGACTCCATTTAAGTTGATTCACGAGTAGATATGTCTGATGTACTGGAGAACGGAAACCCTTAGGTTTGAGACCTTGATTTGATTTTTATTTAAATTAAAATGGAACCTCAAGGGAAATAACACGGGAAAGGGTTAACTATTTATTAGAATACCGACAACCCTGCCAAACTAAAGGAACCTTGGAAAATTAAATTATTTCATGCTTTGCCTTAACCAAAAACTTTTCCAAGTGAGGTGTTGGAGTGAAAACAAGGTGAAAAGTGTGTGTGTTTATTTTTGTAACAACATTATCTTAGATTTTTCACTTCATAATAAATTTCCTTCCCAGTTTTCCTCTCGATTTCAGATATATTCTCACTAAACATAACCGTAGAGTCCTGTAGAAAACAGAAACTGAACACTAAATGTGTTCAGTTTCAATAGCAACTAGGTATAACAGAATTAAATTATTTGTTCGTGGAATGTCCTATGTTGTGGTACGCCTGACCTATCTCACAGTAAGATGTTGTGGTTGGTATGCAAAGCTTGAATCCGAAGGCTGAGAAATTATTTTCATCGTCAATTTATTACATTTTATTATGTTTTCTTTTTTGTTCCGACGAAAAGAATTTTTCAATTACCCACGTTATCTCCCTCTCCCCCTCTCTCTCTCTCTCTCTCTCTCTCTCTCATAACCGTAGAGTCCTGTAGAAAACAGAAACTGAACACTAAATGTGTTCAGTTTCAATAGCAACTAGGTATAACAGAATTAAATTATTTGTTCGTGGAATGTCCTATGTTGTGGTACGCCTGACCTATCTCACAGTAAGATGTTGTGGTTGGTATGCAAAGCTTGAATCCGAAGGCTGAGAAATTATTTTCATCGTCAATTTATTACATTTTATTATGTTTTCTTTTTTGTTCCGACGAAAAGAATTTTTCAATTACCTACGTTATCTCCCTCTCTCTCTTTCTCTCTCTCTCTCTCTGTTTCTCTCTCTCTCTCTCTCTCTCTCTCTCTCTCTCTCTCTCTCCACAGAAAGTACAAAGGCTGAAGGACTCTCCAGTTATTATCATTGTTACTACGTTACTCCTGACAGTCCTGACTCCTCTGGGTTGAATGGAAGAACATTTCGTTCACCTTTGTGAGGTTACTCTTTGATTTCTTTGGTTGCCTTTCAATTTCATGTGTACAGCCGTTGTGTTCATTGTTCACGATATGTATATGAAACAATGGAAGAGTTTTAAAAAAGGTCTAGTACCAAAATCGAATTCTCACTAAAAGAGAATTTGATTTTCATTGAAAAGTATTGGGAGGCTATTTATAAGAACTAACTCATCTTGATGAATACTTAAAAAAGATATTTTACTTAATGAAATTCTTTTTGTAACTGATTCTTAACAACATTTCACAGTTGTCGTTTTGCTCAAAAAGGACTTTGATTTCCGGACCCTTCTTACACAAAAGTGTTCAATGACGAGCCATTTTCCAGTGAGTACATACAGTATACCACTTCAGTTGCAATTATGTCAACTTTAATTCTTCCCGACGCAGAGTTACAAAGTTTTGTTTTTTTGGAAAGAGGGAATTTCTCATTAGATTCCACTAAATAAAATGTACCATTAGTGTCCCGACTGTAAAAAGAATATAATTGTACAGGGTGTTACTAGTGGTTCTGTAGACCTCACTCAGATTCTTTTGCCCATCAAGCTGAGACTTTGCCTAAATGGGTGACCCTACGTATTACACCATGTATCAAAACAGAAATAAAAGTGTCTACATGTCCCCTACCTACCTATATCTAAAAAAAGAGGTGACGGTTTTTTTCGGACCAGGCAATGGCGAGGCAATGGCGAGTTATATAGCGGAACAAACACACAAACATCTAAACCAAATGCAAAACGGTCTAGTTAAAACATAGACCTTCACTTCGTTCGGTCAAAAAAAAGCTTTCCTTCCGAATGCCCCATTAGGATATTCCTGTAGCTTCTCCTTGATTCTAGGATAATTTCAACTTTGTGAACACATTTTATGGAGAGCAGAGGTATAGGAAATTCGCTCTGAAAACTATTGGTGATTCGAAAACGGTCCATATATGCACATATTTTTGAGCCACCCTGTATTCAAGTTGTGAAGTTTGGGATGTGAGTGGGGATGGAGATGGGGATAATGTTCGACACCTATGACCCCGGGTTTGGGGCGCCAAAATAAATATCGAGAAAAAAGAAATTTCTGTTTTCTACATCATCGCATCAACATCCATTAGTGGTTTTATTCAAGTCTCATTTGGAGTGCATTGATCTCTAAGTAGGTAGTATATATTATACTTTTATACTGCAGTGTCCTTATACATTATGTATTGTTATTGCTGTGAAGCTGCTAATACATAGCATACAGAGTACCTATAGAATTTCATTCATTTTTTTTTTTTTTTTTTTTTTTTTACTGATAGATAGTTCTATTTTGGAACATGTTTTAGCACATAGTTCCTGACAGATCACTCAAGGTAAGTGACGTTGTGTGTCGTTGATATCTGGAGGCTGACGGTCTCATGTTTGGGACAAGAGTATGTACATTGATAGTTTACGTACCTAACTATTTGAATGAAATTTCATTATTGAATGAAGACCGAGCCTATACAAAAGGGTTAAGACCCATAACCTGAAGGATGTTATGTGTTGTTGTATTTTATTTTTTTAGGAATTATTTTATATGTCTAGCGTCGGGAATTTGTCCCATATAGGCGAACACGGGGCAAAACGGTACATCGGGGCAAAACGACACCCCGCCCTTTTTAGGAGCTAGGAAGTGCTGACCTCTCTTGGATGTACTAGGAACTATTCTTGCAAGTGTTATCTTTGTTTCGATTTGTGGCTGATTCTTATATCTTTTGTTTTCGAAGAGTACGGAAGTTTTTTCGATTTCACAAGTGCTTGATGCAATTTTTTCATGATTTTCAAATCACTGTCAGTAATAGATAGGTACTATTTTAATAGTTTGTTTATTTTACAATTTATATCGAAGGTAATAGGTCTGAATTGTATAACCAACGAGTGAATTCTTTAATTTTCAATATTTTATAAAACTTGTGAAATAATTTTCCAGAAATGATGCTTTGGGGCAAAATGGTTTTTTAATGGTCTGGGGCAGAATGGTAAATGGGAGAATGGTGCCCAGGGTTCCATTCCGCCCCAAGGTGTTTTGCGTGTATATGGTATAGGACTATTTTGCCCCAGCCTTGGGGCAAAACGGTCTTTTTTGGTATCCTTATAAAAATATGTTTTTTTTTTTTTTATACAACGATTTCAGGACACCAAAGGAAAGTAGGTACAAATGTAGGTACTTGTACAACCTCATTTCGAAAATAAAATGGTCTACCACATTTTTCTTCTTTCTTGAGCTGTATCCAAACATAATGGACGGCCGCCGATTGACGAAGTGAATCTATGTTGTCAAGGCAGTTCAGTCGACATCAAACGGCAAAGATCGACGGTCGTCGACTATATGTGTAGACATAGCTTTAGCATATCCAGCCTACATTTTATAGTAGGGTATCAGCCCAAATAAAGTTTTTTTTCTTTCTTGAGCTGTATCCAAACATAATCGACGGACGCCGATCGACGAGGTGAATCTATGTTGTCAAGGCAGTTCAGTCGACATTAAACAACAAAGATTGACAGCCGTCGACTATATGTGTAGACATAGCTTTAGCATATCCAGCCTACATTTTATAGTAGGGTATCAGCCCAAATAAAGGTCCCTGACCTCCTGTGTTACTCAAATAAAGCCTAATCCTTAATACAAGAAATTCCACCTACCACCGCGCCGCACACCCAGCAAAATAAAACCATTCTTTTTTCCCCTATAATTTAATCAAAAATTAATTTCTTTGTTCCTTTTTAGTCCGTCCTTCCTTTATTATTACTAATAATAAAAGGTATAGTGGACGGACTATTGTATTCGCTTCTTACATTTTCTGTTGCTTCTAATAAAATCAAGACGAGGAATTATTTTGTCTTGAATTTTATGTTTAGGTACCTACCTATGTACATATCTTCTTTATCGTAGCAAAAAGGGAGAACAAAGTACCTAATATCTACCCCGCCTATAGACTTTTTGGAGGAGGATTGATTAGGAAGGATGGAAATGTTGATAGAAGGGCTACGATTAGCTCAGTGGTAAATCGTTTGCTTGCCATGCATCCAGGATGAGATTTAATTTTTTACATTTTCTGTTGCTTCTAATAAAATCAAGACGAGGAATTATTTTGTCTTAAATTTTATGTTTAGGTACCTACCTACATATCTTCTTTATCGTAGCAAAAAGGGAGAATAAAGTACCTAATATCTACCCCGCCTATAGACTTTTTGGTGGAGGATTGATTAGGAAGGATGGAAATGTTGATAGAAGGGCTACGATTAGCTCAGTGGTAAATCGTTTGCTTGCCATGCAGGATTCGATTCCCAGAGTCAGCAAAAAATTGCACTTTCTGGTGTTCTCATATTGACCTAGCATTGGGTGGGAAGTATTGATTGAGTTCCAGGATTCGATTCCCAGAGTCAGCAAAAAATTGCACTTTCTGGTGTTCTCATATTGACCTAGCATTGGGTGGGAAGTATTGATTGAGTTTCTTTGCTAGATACATCATGAAAACCTTTCAAAGGAGAGAGAGGGAGGGAGGGAGGGAGAGAGAGAGAGAGAGACTGTAGATTACTAGGACAATTATTATAAAGGCTAGAGATTCAATGAAAAGAAGCTCCATACTCATCCCCTCCCTCACTTTCTCTCCCCCCCCTCCCAGCTGAAGCCACATACCAAGCATTTAAAAAACGTGCCAGAGTGTTTCTCTATATTAATTTTTAATTACTAACTTGAATTTCTCTAGCAGGATCGTGACACATATGATGTTATTAGAATTAGAAGAGACCTACATACCCACACACTTATGACACTAGCAATTAAAATGAAAATGCAACAGCGCATACGGCTGTATGTGTGGCTAGGAGTTTATCGGGGCGCGGCTATAGAAAGAAACAGGTGGATAGGGATTCATAGTAACGTAGGAAATTGACGGATTCTCCCTTTGTATCGTTAATATCTCCGTAAATAATTTGGAACTTAGAATATTGCATATTGCATACTCAAATAATTATGCGGCATTCATACAATTTTGAGCTTACGAAATTGACAAATTTTTTCCTCTGGTGAAAAATCCTGTTTTTCTATATTTTTATAATAACAAAATACCTACCTATTCCTAGATTTGCATAAAACGTAGAAAAACCATCGATTTCTTTTATAGGTAGGTACCTACTCACATACGGTATGTAACTACCTATGTATTATATTCTGTGGTACCTAATATGTAGGTGATTATGATTACTGATTATGGCGTTTGTATATTTCTAACTCGATTTTCCATTTCAAACGTACCTATTAGGAGTTTTATGTGTGTGCAAAATTCAAAATAACCTCAGCACGAGAAGTCACCCGCTGAGAGCCAAATGGTTTAATAATGAACATTGGATAACAAATTCAGTTGGAAATTTTTCAGAAGACATTTCATTTTATTGTAGTTTTTCATTTAACCCGTGATGTTCAACCCAAATAATGTTAATTTTAAAATGAGCTATTCTATTTCACATATTATATAGATACCTATGTAGTTCTATTTTGGAACATGTTTTAGCACATAGTTCCTGACAGATCACTCAAGGTAAGTGATGTTGTGTGTCGTTGATAACTGGAGGCTGACGGTCTCATGTTTGGGACAAGAGTACCTACATTGATAGTTTACGTAACTATTTTGAATGAAATTTCATTATTGAATGAAGACCGAGGCTATACAAAAGGGTTAAGACCCATAACCTGAAGGATGTTATGTGTTGTTGTATTTTATTTTTTTAGGAATTATTTTATATGTCTAGCGCAACGATTTCAGGACACCAAAGGAAAGTGGGTACAAATGTACTTGTACAACCTCATTTCGAAAATAAAATGGTCTACCACATTTTTCTTCTTTCTTGAGCTATGTCCAAACATAATCGACGGACGCCGATCGACGAGGTGAATCTATGTTGTCGAAGGCAGTTCAGTCGACATCAAACGACAAAGATCGACGGCCGACGACTATATGTGTGGACATAGCTTTAGCATATCCAGCCTACATTTTATAGTAGGGTTTCAGCCCAAATAAAGTTCCATGACCTCCTGTGTCACTCAAATAAAGCCTAATCCTTAATACAAGAAATTCCACCTACCACCGCGCCGCACACCCACCAAAATAAAACCATTCTTTTTTCCCCTATAATTTAATCAAAAATTAATTTCTTTGTTCCTTTTTTTTTCATCCAAGTGACATGCCGCCCTAACGAAATCCCTTTTGACTTTTTTTTTTTGGTCGTGTTTTTTTCCAGAGATTCCTTCACCCCCCGCGGTCACCGGTCCAGATATAAAACACATACAACGCTGGTTAACTTCATTGATCACCTGATCATTAATTTTTTCTTCTCCAGTTGGGTAATGCAGGTAATAGAAAGTCGTATGACGTTCATACCAGATTTTTCTTTCGAGCTTCATAATTCAAAGGAAAAAGCGTATAAAAACTTGAAAAATAATAATAAGTGAAAATCTTGACGCATAAATCACGAAGCATATAAGGTGAGTGCAGGGAGGAAATGAACCACACACATGTATAGGGGGGTCTGGTGCCCTCTATGTACATACAGATGGATATAAGATAGGGGGCTATTCCATGAAGATTCTGCACTGGAGGAACGAAAATGGGTGATATAGAGTAATAGGGTTCCACCCACTCTGGCTGTATGGTCGAGGCTTAGTGCCAAACCAATGCCAAAAAAAAAAAAAAAAAAAAAAAAAAAAGAAAAAAAAATTTTTTTTTTTCTAAAAAAAAAAATTAAAAAGGGAGACGGGAGGATGGTTAAATAGGGTTCCACAAGTTCTAGGAGACAAGGTAGAAGAACTGTATTTTTGGGTTATTTCCCGTGACTAGGGTGTTGGAATTGTTTGAGAGAGCAATGGACGGGTAAAAGATTAGATATAAGAAGTAATTACCGTGCACGAGATTTAAGATGATTTTGAAGATGATAAGATTGGTAACGAACGCATTGATTCCGATGGTGACTCAATGGCTACTTGAATGGCGATACAAGTTCTAGGAGACAAGGTAGAAGAACTGTATTTTGGGTTATTTCCCGTGACTTACGGTGTTGGAATTGTTTGGGAGAGCAATGGACGGGTAAAAGATTAGATATAAGAAGTAATTACCGTTCACGAGATTTAAGATGATTTTGAAGATGATAAGATTGGTAACGAACGCATTGATTCCGATGGTGACTCAATGGCTACTTGAATGGCGACAATGGCGACTGATTGGGGTTTTCTTCTCCCCCGTTCTTCTTGGTGTAGGCGGGAGGGGAAACGATCAGCTGATGCGCGTTCAGCGCGTGATTGGGGTTTTCTTCTCCCTCGTTCTTCTTGGTGTAGGTGGGAGGGGAAACGATCAGCTGATGCGCGTTCAGCGCGAGGATAAGGTGCGTTTACACGATCGCGATAAAGGGCGTGTTTGCACGGTTTCGGATAAAAGGATTGGATAGGAAACCAAGGTTGTGGTCGCCCTAACAGGAATGTCATATTAAACTATCGAGCTTCCTGATATAATTATTACAGTTCGGGAACCCGCGGTCACTTGATTGAGCTTCCGGAATCCATGATTTTTTCTCAGTTTTATTTGGATGCCCTCTGAAAGTAAGATTGACTCATTTTCAGTTTGCTACAACTGGCCCTGTATATAAATAACTGCCACACTCGTTCTTATCTCAGCATAAACATGTACAAGCATAGAACATTATACACTATAGGATTATAGTCATGATATCAATATCTATAACACCTTTTATAATGGGTATGGGTAGGTACCACAGGACTCAATAAATTAAGAGGAAACGTTATGGGTAAACTACTTTAGCTGCGTTTGTTGAATGGGAAATTTTCAAAGGAGGAATGTCTGCCAATGTTGTAATACCCACAAAAGTCGTGAAGTTACTCTTATGGTTTACCACAAATAATAAATAAATTAGTTTTTTTATTATTTTTTTTACTTACCTTTGAAGTTACTTTTCAAGATGTAACTGTAAAAGGAAATGTGTATAAAACCATGGTGAGACCTGCACTGCTTTACGGATCCGAATGCTGGACAATGTATAACACCTTTGAGAAGAAGATCCAAGTAACTGAAATGCGAATGCTAAGAATGTCAGCAGGAGTGACTTTGAGAGACAGGATTAGAAGCAAATACATACGAGGAAGCTTAGGAGTGACGGACATCAAGGAGAAGATTGAAGAAAGGCAACTAAGATGGTATGGGCATATACAAAGAAGACCGGACAACCACATGGTGAAGGAAGCAATGAAGATCAGTTTCAATCTAGATAAACAAAGAGGAAGACCAAGAAACAACTGGATTAGACAACAGGAGAATAGGCTAAAGAAGAATAACATCCCAGAACGTGACATACAAAATCGAAGACAATATCATTTGCGGACGAGACGAGCCGACCCCAGCAGTTATAACTGAAAAGGGATTAAGGCCAGGGATATATATATATTTTTTTTTTTTACTTACCTAACTTTATAATGATGAGACTACCTACCTACTTCAAAGTAAAATAAGTCATTTCCGGGTTTCCCCGTTCAAACGAGATCTAAAAATAGGAATGCCAGCATGATTGTTGGATAAAACATAAAATATGCAGCAGTTAGTTAGTTACATGGGTGGGTATGGGTATGTAACAAGCATAAAAAGAAGAAAACTAAAGGATTTTCCTGACAGCATATTACGTACCTACATATGTATTATGAGGGAGTACAGAATATACAAATACATAATATGTACAGTTACACATAACTTTATGCTCAACTTCTACCACGTTTGATTAGGATCATTTCTCGTCACATGGTTGATCAATGAAGTGGAATAATATTAATTTCCAAGCTTGTTCCAGAACTTCTCGCCCATACACTTCTGCGTATTCAATCATTCCACACTTAGTCCAGTGATAACGCGCTTGCTTGCCATGCTTGCCATGCAGATCGGAAGTATTGTGTCTCTGATCGCCCATCTGATTTAAATATTAGATTAGGAACTACCATCTGATCAATGAAGTGGAATAATATTGTAATTTCCAAGCTTGTTCCAGAACTTCTAGCCCATACACTTCTGCGTATTCAATCATTCCACACTTAGTCCAGTGGTAACGCGCTTGCTTGCCATGCAGATGGGAAGTATTGTGTCTCTGTCTCTCTGATCGCCCATCCGATTTAAATATTAGATTAGGAACTACCATCAGATAGCTAGTCTGGTTAGGGTTCTTATATGCTGGTCTTCCCCCAGTTCATAAGTCCCCAGTCAGACAACTATTACAGTAAACTTATAACAGTAAAATCTTATACCTACAAGACAGTCAATTACACAGAGGGTATACCCTAAATTCAAATCTCTAATACTCTAAAATCTATCTTATGCTTAAAATTTTACAAAATGGTTTCAAAAGAATTATTTTATCCCATCCATTTCCCCCGTCCTTCATTTTTTTTTTTTTTTTTTTTTAAAAAAAAGGACATAATATGTACAGTTACACATAACTTTATATTCAACTTCTACCACGTTTGATTAGGATCATTTTTCGTCACATGGCTGATCAATGAAGCGGAATAATGTTAATTTCCAAGCTTGTTCCAGAACTTCTCGCCCATACACTTCTGCGTATTCAATCATTCCACAGTTAGTCGAGTGGTAACGCGCTTGCTTGCCATGCAGATGGGAAGTATTGTGTCTCTGATCGCCCATCTGATTTAAATATTAGATTAGGAACTACCATCAGATAGCTAGTCTGGTTAGGGTTCTTATATGCTGGTCTTCCCTCAGTTCATAAGTCCCCAGTCAGACAACTACAGTAAACTTATAACAGTAAAATCTTATACAAGACAGTCAATTACACAGAGGGTATACCCTAAATTCAAATCTCTAATACTCTAAAATCTATCTTATGCTTAAATTTTACAAAATGGTTTCAAAAGAATTATTTTATCCCATCCATTTCCCCCGTCCTTCATTTTTTTTTTTTTGCAAAAAAATAGGGAAAGGTCACATTCTATTTCCCCAACCTTCTCCTCCCTCAGTTCTAACCTTCCCGTAACAAAATAACCCTCCAGTCACTTTGATATGTCACATATTAATACGGGTTACATTAATTTTATTTTAAATACACTGCATGAACATTTTTTTTAAGGTACTCGTTTAAAGTTTTTTTTTTCGAAAGCTCTTTTTTACAGTCAGTTTCTCTCTCTCTCTCTCTCTCTCTCTCTCTCTCTCTCTCTCTCTCTGTTCCTGATACGACTCTCTCTTTTTTTTTCTCTTCCATTGTTTAGAATTAGAGCAATCATTCCACTTTGTATTTTATATTTATTATTGCTATTTTTTTTATTTTTATTTCTGTAGAAGAGAGAACAAAAGGACTAAAAAAAAAAAAAAATCAGACAGATGGCAAGCGTGAGAGGAAAGTTATGTGTGGATTAAAGAAAGGTTTATGTTCTAAAGCTCAATCACGGCAGAAGGATACAAGAAGTAGGTAAATTTAGAGTTTGTATAAAGAAGAATATTTATACCCTGCCTAATACTGAGTTACTCTTATGTAGATGAGGGTATAGCTACAAAAAGAAAGAGAAGGAGGAATTTAGAGAGAGACGGATGGAAAAGGTGAACACGGGAGTTTTTCCTGGAAGCAAATAAATAAATATGAAAAGGAAAATAATAAAAAATGGTAGGTATATAAAGCTTGATTCATTTTGCTCAAGTTCCATGTAAACAAAAAATTGAAAATAAGAAACAACACCCTATCAACCAAATACCTAGAACCAAACAAATCATAAAAAAACCCCCAAAGAAAAAAATAATTATTTTACGCTTTGCTCAAACGATTAACTAGGTATATAAACTAGGATAAAGTCATTATTTTATAATTATGTAGGTAGTAAATTCTATTCCTGTTTTTAAATCCAAGGAATTCAACTGCAAAGATAAATTCAAAGTAGGTATAATACACAAAGACAAATAACTTCAGAAGTGGTTTTCCAGAGTAAGGGTGGGTTTGGCAAAGGCTGTATCACTTTCGATCTGCTAGGACTAATTAAGGGCCCAAATATTACGCCATGAGTTTCTAATAATTAATTATTAGTAGGGATTTTCATTTGTTAGAAGGTATAATTTTCTTGTGCTGTTTTGGGAGGGATTAGCTATTCCATTTTCAAAAGGACCTATATTACTTTGTTGATTTTATCATTTTAACTGTGGGGGATGGATATAATTAATTGAAAGGCCGCAATATTGTTAACTTTTTGGAGGTACCAAATATGTTCATATGCTGACTTAAACCCTTTATGTAATAAACAACAACAATCATTCCCTCTCTACTTCCTACTCCAGATTACTCGAGCTTTCATGTGCAGTAATAATATTAAAGTCAATTATTTTTTGCTATTCATTAAGAGCAGCATATCAGAGGAGAAAATATATGTACGTAGGGGTAGAGTATATAAAATATAAGTAGGGTAAAAATATGAACGTCAAAGAACGCTTGGTTTACAGATTTTTTTTTTATCCCCCTTTTAAAACTAATTCATAAAAAGCTTCAAAGCTCTTTGACATTCTAAAATCTAATCTGAAAAAAAAAATCCACTAATGAAAAAGTACCAGGGTACGTAAATTTGGAGCGTTTTGACTACCTGGTGAGAGAAAAATGGCATTGTGGTAAAGATAGTCCACCTTACGTTTGACCATTTCTCTCATTTTTTCTACGAACCCCAGAGACTTAAACTAAAAATAATCATATTATTTGGCATGTTTACTGATAATACGATACACTTCCTTCCCTCAGTTGGAAACGAACATATTAGGTATCTATATATTTCTATCCAAACCAGCTCAAGCTTCGCTTCCCCAAACATCCAGTTTGATTTCCTCCTCAGTGAAAAATATTCCAGACATTCAGTGAAAGGCCTTGGAGTCACAATAGTTTCGAGGTCTGAAGGCTACCCCTACATTCCCTGTGCTATAAAACCCTGTGTACCTCCATACCTCCCGTTTGGTTCTAATTGTACATAGTTGTAGGTCAAAATTTAATTTGTTGACTCTCACTCTGGGGAGAGGAAAACTTTTGAACTTTTTTAACCGAACATAAATTGCAGCACAAAGAACTGAAAGTTCCATTGTTGTGGCCAAGACGGTGGTAAGTCCAATAGAAGGGCTTTGACTTTGGTTTTTGATCAACTTATGGACAGTGGACAGTAGGTAGTTTTAGATAAAAGTTGCTTGATTCAAATA
>NW_007377709.1:76118-76454 GCF_000475195.1 Diaphorina citri
AGCCAAAGAGACCTGTTTTAAACGTGGTGGTGAAAGTACAAGGACCATTTTTCTGGAAATTAAACAATATCCAGCTGGGTCCCAAAACCTATAAATCAGGAAGACTACCCTGTCTGTCTGTCTGGTGCGCTGCTGGCTGTCCACCTGTCCTGTGGCCTTCCTTATGTTATCCAGGCAGGGAATATGGAAAAACTAATGATAACAATTATTATTTCCGTTCCTGCCTGATTTTTATCTAAACAGTCTGAGTCTAGTTCAAGCACAACTCACACCATCCATCACATATTGCGGACACATATACACCTTGTTAAAATAGTAGATTTTATAAGATTTATT